>NC_048570.1:13841022-13848522 GCF_013265735.2 Oncorhynchus mykiss
ACAGAGAGAGAGGGGGAGAGAGAGAGAGAGAGAGAGAGAGAGAGAGAGAGAGAGAGAGAGAGAGAGAGAGAGAGACAGATGGACACTTTAGAGATTGACTAAAATGATGTAACAGTAGAATGGACTCCAATGATAAAACAGTATAATTGATTCCAGCGATGTACCAGTATCATTGAATCCAGGAATGTAACAGTAGCATTGACTCCAGTGATATAACAGTAGCATGGACTCCAGTGATATAAAAGTAGCATTGACTCCAGTGATGTAACAGTAGCATTGACTCCAGTGATATAACAGCAGCATTGACTCCAGTGATATAACAGCAGCATTGACTCCAGTGATGTAACAGCAGCATTGACTCCAGTGATATAACAGCAGCATTGACTCCAGTGATGTAACAGTAGCATTGAATCCAGTGATGTAACAGTAGCATTGACTCCAGTGAAATAACAGTAGCATTGACTCCAGTGATATAACAGCAGCATTGACTCCAGTGATATAACAGCAGCATTGACTCCAGTGATATAACAGCAGCATTGACTCCAGTGATGTAACAGTAGCATGGACTCCAGTGATATAAAAGTAGCATTGACTCCAGTGATGTAACAGTAGCATTGACTCCAGTGATATAACAGCAGCATTGACTCCAGTGATATAACAGCAGCATTGACTCCAGTGATGTAACAGCAGCATTGACTCCAGTGATGTAACAGTAGCATTGAATCCAGTGATGTAACAGTAGCATTGACTCCAGTGAAATAACAGTAGCATTGACTCCAGTGATATAACAGCAGCATTGACTCCAGTGATATAACAGCAGCATTGACTCCAGTGATATAACAGCAGCATTGACTCCAGTGATGTAACAGTAGCATTGAATATAGTGCTGTAACAGTAGCATTGACTCCAGTGATATAAAAGTAGCACTGACTCCAGTGATGTAACAGTAGCATTGACTCCAGTGATGTAAGAGTAGCATTGACTCCAGTGATATAACAGCAGCATTGACTCCAGTTATGTAACAGTAGCATTGAATCCAGTGATGTAACAGTATCATTGACTCCAGTGCTGTAACAGTAGCATTGACTCCAGTGATGTACCAGTAGCATTGACTCCAGTGATGTACCAGTAGCATTGACTCCAGTGATGTAACAGTAGCATTGACAATAGTGCTGTAATAGTAGCATTGACTCCAGTGATGTACCAGTAGCATTGACTCCAGTGATGTAACAGTAGCATTGACTATAGTGATGTAACAGTAGCATTGACTCCAGTGATGTAACAGTAGCATTGACTCCAGTGATGTAATAGTAGCATTGACTCCAGTGATGTAATAGTAGCATTGACTCCAGTGATGTACCAGTAGCATTGACTCCAGTGATGTAACAGTAGCATTGACTATAGTGATGTAACAGTAGCATTGACTCCAGTGATGTAACAGTATAATTTACTATAGTGATGTAACAGTAGCATTGACTAGTGATGTAACAGTAGCATTGACTCCAGTGATGTAACAGTAGCATTGACTCCAGTGATGTAACAGTAGCGTTGACTCCAGTGATGTAACAGTAGCGTTGACTCCAGTGATGTAACAGTAGCATTGACTCCAGTGATGTAACAGTAGCATTGACTCCAGTGATGTAACAGTAGCATTCACTCCAGTGATGTAACAGTAGCATTGACTCCAGTGATGTAACAGTAGCATTGACTCCAGTGATGTAACAGTAGCATTGACTCCAGTGATGTAACAGTAGCGTTGACTCCAGTGATGTAACAGTAGCGTTGACTCCAGTGATGTAACACTAGCGTTGACTCCAGTGATGTAACAGTAGCGTTGACTCCAGTGATGTAACAGTAGCATTGACTCCAGTGATGTAACAGTAGCATTCACTCCAGTGATGTAACAGTAGCATTGACTCCAGTGATGTAACAGTAGCATTAACTCCAGTGATGTAACAGTAGCATTGACTCCAGTGATATAACAGCAGCATTGACTCCAGTGATATAACAGCAGCATTGACTCCAGTGATGTAACAGTAGCATTGAATCCAGTGATGTAACAGTAGCATTGACTATAGTGATGTAACAGTAGCATTGACTCCAGTGATATAAAAGTAGCATTGACTCTAGTGATGTAACAGTAGCATTGACTCCAGTGATATAACAGCAGCATTGACTCCAGTGATGTAACTGTAGCATTGAATCCAGTGATGTAACAGTAGCATTGACTCCAGTGATGTAACAGTAGCATTGACTCCAGTGATATAAAAGTAGCATTGAATCCAGTGCTGTAACAGTAGCATTGACTCCAGTGCTGTAACAGTAGCATTGACTCCAGTGATGTACCAGTAGCATTGACTCCAGTGATGTACCAGTAGCATTGACTCCAGTGATGTAACAGTAGCATTGACTATAGTGATGTAACAGCAGCATTGACTCCAGTGTTGTAACAGTAGAATTTACTATAGTGATGTAACAGTAGCATTGACTATAGTGATGTAACAGTAGCATTGAATCCAGTGATGTAACAGTAGCATTGACTATAGTGCTGTAACAGTAGCATTGACTCCAGTGATGTAATAGTAGCATTGACTATAGTGATGTAATAGTAGCATTGACTCCAGTGATGTAACAGTAGCATTGACTCCAGTGATATATCAGTAGCATTGACTCCAGTGATATAACAGTACAATTGACTCCAGTGATGTAACAGTAGCATTGAATCCAGTGATGTAACAGTAGCATTGACTATAGTGATGTAACAGTAGCATTGACTCCAGTGATATAAAAGTAGCATTGACTACAGAGAGAGAGAGAGAGACAGAGAGGGAGAGATACAGAGAGAGAGAGAGAGAGAGATACAGAGAGAGAGGGGGAGAGAGAGAGAGAGAGAGAGAGAGAGAGAGAGAGACAGATGGACACTTTAGAGATTTACTAAAATGATGTAACAGTAGAATGGACTCCAATGATACAACAGTATAATTGATTCCAGCGATGTACCAGTATCATTGAATCCAGGAATGTAAGAGTAGCATTGACTCCAGTGATATAACAGCAGCATTGACTCCAGTTATGTAACAGTAGCATTGAATCCAGTGATGTAACAGTATCATTGACTCCAGTGCTGTAACAGTAGCATTGACTCCAGTGATGTACCAGTAGCATTGACTCCAGTGATGTACCAGTAGCATTGACTCCAGTGATGTAACAGTAGCATTGACAATAGTGCTGTAATAGTAGCATTGACTCCAGTGATGTACCAGTAGCATTGACTCCAGTGATGTAACAGTAGCATTGACTATAGTGATGTAACAGTAGCATTGACTCCAGTGATGTAACAGTAGCATTGACTCCAGTGATGTAATAGTAGCATTGACTCCAGTGATGTAATAGTAGCATTGACTCCAGTGATGTACCAGTAGCATTGACTCCAGTGATGTAACAGTAGCATTGACTATAGTGATGTAACAGTAGCATTGACTCCAGTGATGTAACAGTATAATTTACTATAGTGATGTAACAGTAGCATTGACTAGTGATGTAACAGTAGCATTGACTCCAGTGATGTAACAGTAGCATTGACTCCAGTGATGTAACAGTAGCGTTGACTCCAGTGATGTAACAGTAGCGTTGACTCCAGTGATGTAACAGTAGCATTGACTCCAGTGATGTAACAGTAGCATTGACTCCAGTGATGTAACAGTAGCATTCACTCCAGTGATGTAACAGTAGCATTGACTCCAGTGATGTAACAGTAGCATTGACTCCAGTGATGTAACAGTAGCATTGACTCCAGTGATGTAACAGTAGCGTTGACTCCAGTGATGTAACAGTAGCGTTGACTCCAGTGATGTAACACTAGCGTTGACTCCAGTGATGTAACAGTAGCGTTGACTCCAGTGATGTAACAGTAGCATTGACTCCAGTGATGTAACAGTAGCATTCACTCCAGTGATGTAACAGTAGCATTGACTCCAGTGATGTAACAGTAGCATTAACTCCAGTGATGTAACAGTAGCATTGACTCCAGTGATATAACAGCAGCATTGACTCCAGTGATATAACAGCAGCATTGACTCCAGTGATGTAACAGTAGCATTGAATCCAGTGATGTAACAGTAGCATTGACTATAGTGATGTAACAGTAGCATTGACTCCAGTGATATAAAAGTAGCATTGACTCTAGTGATGTAACAGTAGCATTGACTCCAGTGATATAACAGCAGCATTGACTCCAGTGATGTAACTGTAGCATTGAATCCAGTGATGTAACAGTAGCATTGACTCCAGTGATGTAACAGTAGCATTGACTCCAGTGATATAAAAGTAGCATTGAATCCAGTGCTGTAACAGTAGCATTGACTCCAGTGCTGTAACAGTAGCATTGACTCCAGTGATGTACCAGTAGCATTGACTCCAGTGATGTACCAGTAGCATTGACTCCAGTGATGTAACAGTAGCATTGACTATAGTGATGTAACAGCAGCATTGACTCCAGTGTTGTAACAGTAGAATTTACTATAGTGATGTAACAGTAGCATTGACTATAGTGATGTAACAGTAGCATTGAATCCAGTGATGTAACAGTAGCATTGACTATAGTGCTGTAACAGTAGCATTGACTCCAGTGATGTAATAGTAGCATTGACTATAGTGATGTAATAGTAGCATTGACTCCAGTGATGTAACAGTAGCATTGACTCCAGTGATATATCAGTAGCATTGACTCCAGTGATATAACAGTACAATTGACTCCAGTGATGTAACAGTAGCATTGAATCCAGTGATGTAACAGTAGCATTGACTATAGTGATGTAACAGTAGCATTGACTCCAGTGATATAAAAGTAGCATTGACTACAGAGAGAGAGAGAGAGACAGAGAGGGAGAGATACAGAGAGAGAGAGAGAGAGAGATACAGAGAGAGAGGGGGAGAGAGAGAGAGAGAGAGAGAGAGAGAGAGAGAGACAGATGGACACTTTAGAGATTTACTAAAATGATGTAACAGTAGAATGGACTCCAATGATACAACAGTATAATTGATTCCAGCGATGTACCAGTATCATTGAATCCAGGAATGTAACAGTAGCATTGACTCCAGTGATATAACAGTAGCATGGACTCCAGTGATATAAAAGTAGCATTGACTCCAGTGATGTAACAGTAGCATTGACTCCAGTGATATAACAGCAGCATTGACTCCAGTGATATAACAGCAGCATTGACTCCAGTGATGTAACAGCAGCATTGACTCCAGTGATATAACAGCAGCATTGACTCCAGTGATGTAACAGTAGCATTGAATCCAGTGATGTAACAGTAGCATTGACTCCAGTGAAATAACAGTAGCATTGACTCCAGTGATATAACAGTACAATTGACTCCAGTGATGTAACAGTAGCATTGAATCCAGTGATGTAACAGTAGCATTGACTATAGTGCTGTAACAGTAGCATTGACTCCAGTGATATAAAAGTAGCACTGACTCCAGTGATGTAACAGTAGCATTGACTCCAGTGATGTAAGAGTAGCATTGACTCCAGTGATATAACAGCAGCATTGACTCCATTGATGTACCAGTAGCATTGACTCCAGTGATGTACCAGTAGCATTGACTCCAGTGATGTAACAGTAGCATTGACTATAGTGCTGTAATAGTAGCATTGACTCCAGTGATGTACCAGTAGCATTGACTCCAGTGATGTAACAGTAGCATTGACTATAGTGATGTAACAGTAGCATTGACTACAGTGATGTAACAGTATAATTTACTATAGTGATGTAACAGTAGCATTGACTAGTGATGTAACAGTAGCGTTGACTCCAGTGATGTAACAGTAGCATTGACTCCAGTGATGTAATAGTAGCATTGACTCCAGTGATGTAATAGTAGCATTGACTCCAGTGATGTACCAGTAGCATTGACTCCAGTGATGTAACAGTAGCATTGACTATAGTGATGTAACAGTAGCATTGACTCCAGTGATGTAACAGTATAATTTACTATAGTGATGTAACAGTAGCATTGACTAGTGATGTAACAGTAGCATTGACTCCAGTGATGTAACAGTAGCATTGACTCCAGTGATGTAACAGTAGCATTGACTCCAGTGATGTAACAGTAGCGTTGACTCCAGTGATGTAACAGTAGCGTTGACTCCAGTGATGTAACAGTAGCATTGACTCCAGTGATGTAACAGTAGCATTGACTATAGTGCTGTAACAGTAGCATTGACTCCAGTGATGTAACAGTAGCATTGACTATAGTGCTGTAATAGTAGCATTGACTCCAGTGATGTAACAGTAGCATTGACTCCAGTGATGTAACAGTAGCATTGACTATAGTGCTGTAACAGTAGCATTGACTCCAGTGATGTAACAGTAGCATTGACTCCAGTGAAGTAACATTAGCATTGACTATAGTGCTGTAACAGCAGCATTGACTCCAGTGATGTAATAGTAGCATTGACTATAGTGCTGTAATGGTAGCATTGACTCCAGTGATGTAACAGTAGCATTGACTCCAGTGATGTAACAGTAGCATTGACTCCAGTGATGTAACTGTAGCATTGACTCCAGTGATGTAACAGTAGCATTGACTCCAGTGATGTAACAGTAGCATTGACTATAGTGATGTAACAGTAGCATTGACTCCAGTTATGTAACAGTAGCATTGACTCCAGTGATGTAACTGTAGCATTGACTCCAGTGATGTAACAGTAGCATTGACTCCAGTGATGTAACAGTAGCATTGACTATAGTGATGTAACAGTAGCATTGACTCCAGTGATGTAACAGTAGCATTGACTCCAGTGATGTAACTGTAGCATTGACTCCAGTGATGTAACAGTAGCATTTACTCAGGTGATGTAACAGTAGCATTGACTCCAGTTATGTAACAGTAGCATTGACTCCAGTGATGTAACTGTAGCATTGACTCCAGTGATGTAACAGTAGTGTTGACTCCAGTGATGTAACAGTAGCATTGACTCCAGTGATGTAACAGTAGCATTGACTCCAGTGCTGTAACAGTAGCATTGACTCCAGTGATGTACCAGTAGCATTGACTCCAGTGATGTAACTGTAGCATTGACTCCAGTGATGTAACAGTAGCATTGACTCCAGTGATGTAACAGTAGCGTTGACTCCAGTGATGTAACAGTAGCATTGACTCCAGTTATGTAACAGTAGCATTGACTCCAGTGATGTAACTGTAGCATTGACTCCAGTGATGTAACTGTAGCATTGACTCCAGTGATGTAACAGTAGCATTGACTCCAGTTATGTAACAGTAGCATTGACTCCAGTGATGTAACTGTAGCATTGACTCCAGTGATGTAACAGTAGCATTGACTCCAGTGATGTAACAGTAGCATTGACTCCAGTTATGTAACAGTAGCATTGACTCCAGTTATGTAACAGTAGCATTGACTCCAGTGATGTAACAGTAGCATTGACTCCAGTGATGTAACAGTAGCATTGACTCCAGTGATGTACCAGT
>NC_048570.1:13853522-13858522 GCF_013265735.2 Oncorhynchus mykiss
TAGCATTGACTAGTGATGTAACAGTAGCATTGACTCCAGTGATGTAACAGTAGCATTGACTCCAGTGATGTAACAGTAGCGTTGACTCCAGTGATGTAACAGTAGCGTTGACTCCAGTGATGTAACAGTAGCATTGACTCCAGTGATGTAACAGTAGCATTGACTCCAGTGATGTAACAGTAGCATTCACTCCAGTGATGTAACAGTAGCATTGACTCCAGTGATGTAACAGTAGCATTGACTCCAGTGATGTAACAGTAGCATTGACTCCAGTGATGTAACAGTAGCGTTGACTCCAGTGATGTAACAGTAGCGTTGACTCCAGTGATGTAACACTAGCGTTGACTCCAGTGATGTAACAGTAGTGTTGACTCCAGTGATGTAACAGTAGCATTGACTCCAGTGATGTAACAGTAGCATTCACTCCAGTGATGTAACAGTAGCATTGACTCCAGTGATGTAACAGTAGCATTAACTCCAGTGATGTAACAGTAGCATTGACTCCAGTGATATAACAGCAGCATTGACTCCAGTGATATAACAGCAGCATTGACTCCAGTGATGTAACAGTAGCATTGAATCCAGTGATGTAACAGCAGCATTGAATCCAGTGATGTAACAGTAGCATTGACTCCAGTGAAATAACAGTAGCATTGACTCCAGTGATATAACAGCAGCATTGACTCCAGTGATATAACAGCAGCATTGACTCCAGTGATATAACAGCAGCATTGACTCCAGTGATGTAACAGTAGCATTGAATATAGTGCTGTAACAGTAGCATTGACTCCAGTGATATAAAAGTAGCACTGACTCCAGTGATGTAACAGTAGCATTGACTCCAGTGATGTAAGAGTAGCATTGACTCCAGTGATATAACAGCAGCATTGACTCCAGTTATGTAACAGTAGCATTGAATCCAGTGATGTAACAGTATCATTGACTCCAGTGCTGTAACAGTAGCATTGACTCCAGTGATGTACCAGTAGCATTGACTCCAGTGATGTACCAGTAGCATTGACTCCAGTGATGTAACAGTAGCATTGACTATAGTGCTGTAATAGTAGCATTGACTCCAGTGATGTACCAGTAGCATTGACTCCAGTGATGTAACAGTAGCATTGACTATAGTGATGTAACAGTAGCATTGACTCCAGTGATGTAACAGTAGCATTGACTCCAGTGATGTAATAGTAGCATTGACTCCAGTGATGTAATAGTAGCATTGACTCCAGTGATGTACCAGTAGCATTGACTCCAGTGATGTAACAGTAGCATTGACTATAGTGATGTAACAGTAGCATTGACTCCAGTGATGTAACAGTATAATTTACTATAGTGATGTAACAGTAGCATTGACTAGTGATGTAACAGTAGCATTGACTCCAGTGATGTAACAGTAGCATTGACTCCAGTGATGTAACAGTAGCGTTGACTCCAGTGATGTAACAGTAGCGTTGACTCCAGTGATGTAACAGTAGCATTGACTCCAGTGATGTAACAGTAGCATTGACTCCAGTGATGTAACAGTAGCATTCACTCCAGTGATGTAACAGTAGCATTGACTCCAGTGATGTAACAGTAGCATTGACTCCAGTGATGTAACAGTAGCATTGACTCCAGTGATGTAACAGTAGCGTTGACTCCAGTGATGTAACAGTAGCGTTGACTCCAGTGATGTAACACTAGCGTTGACTCCAGTGATGTAACAGTAGCGTTGACTCCAGTGATGTAACAGTAGCATTGACTCCAGTGATGTAACAGTAGCATTCACTCCAGTGATGTAACAGTAGCATTGACTCCAGTGATGTAACAGTAGCATTAACTCCAGTGATGTAACAGTAGCATTGACTCCAGTGATATAACAGCAGCATTGACTCCAGTGATATAACAGCAGCATTGACTCCAGTGATGTAACAGTAGCATTGAATCCAGTGATGTAACAGTAGCATTGACTATAGTGATGTAACAGTAGCATTGACTCCAGTGATATAAAAGTAGCATTGACTCTAGTGATGTAACAGTAGCATTGACTCCAGTGATATAACAGCAGCATTGACTCCAGTGATGTAACTGTAGCATTGAATCCAGTGATGTAACAGTAGCATTGACTCCAGTGATGTAACAGTAGCATTGACTCCAGTGATATAAAAGTAGCATTGAATCCAGTGCTGTAACAGTAGCATTGACTCCAGTGCTGTAACAGTAGCATTGACTCCAGTGATGTACCAGTAGCATTGACTCCAGTGATGTACCAGTAGCATTGACTCCAGTGATGTAACAGTAGCATTGACTATAGTGATGTAACAGCAGCATTGACTCCAGTGTTGTAACAGTAGAATTTACTATAGTGATGTAACAGTAGCATTGACTATAGTGATGTAACAGTAGCATTGAATCCAGTGATGTAACAGTAGCATTGACTATAGTGCTGTAACAGTAGCATTGACTCCAGTGATGTAATAGTAGCATTGACTATAGTGATGTAATAGTAGCATTGACTCCAGTGATGTAACAGTAGCATTGACTCCAGTGATATATCAGTAGCATTGACTCCAGTGATATAACAGTACAATTGACTCCAGTGATGTAACAGTAGCATTGAATCCAGTGATGTAACAGTAGCATTGACTATAGTGATGTAACAGTAGCATTGACTCCAGTGATATAAAAGTAGCATTGACTACAGAGAGAGAGAGAGAGACAGAGAGGGAGAGATACAGAGAGAGAGAGAGAGAGAGATACAGAGAGAGAGGGGGAGAGAGAGAGAGAGAGAGAGAGAGAGAGAGAGAGAGAGAGAGAGAGACAGATGGACACTTTAGAGATTTACTAAAATGATGTAACAGTAGAATGGACTCCAATGATACAACAGTATAATTGATTCCAGCGATGTACCAGTATCATTGAATCCAGGAATGTAACAGTAGCATTGACTCCAGTGATATAACAGTAGCATGGACTCCAGTGATATAAAAGTAGCATTGACTCCAGTGATGTAACAGTAGCATTGACTCCAGTGATATAACAGCAGCATTGACTCCAGTGATATAACAGCAGCATTGACTCCAGTGATGTAACAGCAGCATTGACTCCAGTGATATAACAGCAGCATTGACTCCAGTGATGTAACAGTAGCATTGAATCCAGTGATGTAACAGTAGCATTGACTCCAGTGAAATAACAGTAGCATTGACTCCAGTGATATAACAGTACAATTGACTCCAGTGATGTAACAGTAGCATTGAATCCAGTGATGTAACAGTAGCATTGACTATAGTGCTGTAACAGTAGCATTGACTCCAGTGATATAAAAGTAGCACTGACTCCAGTGATGTAACAGTAGCATTGACTCCAGTGATGTAAGAGTAGCATTGACTCCAGTGATATAACAGCAGCATTGACTCCATTGATGTACCAGTAGCATTGACTCCAGTGATGTACCAGTAGCATTGACTCCAGTGATGTAACAGTAGCATTGACTATAGTGCTGTAATAGTAGCATTGACTCCAGTGATGTACCAGTAGCATTGACTCCAGTGATGTAACAGTAGCATTGACTATAGTGATGTAACAGTAGCATTGACTACAGTGATGTAACAGTATAATTTACTATAGTGATGTAACAGTAGCATTGACTAGTGATGTAACAGTAGCATTGACTCCAGTGATGTAACAGTAGCATTGACTCCAGTGATGTAATAGTAGCATTGACTCCAGTGATGTAATAGTAGCATTGACTCCAGTGATGTACCAGTAGCATTGACTCCAGTGATGTAACAGTAGCATTGACTATAGTGATGTAACAGTAGCATTGACTCCAGTGATGTAACAGTATAATTTACTATAGTGATGTAACAGTAGCATTGACTAGTGATGTAACAGTAGCATTGACTCCAGTGATGTAACAGTAGCATTGACTCCAGTGATGTAACAGTAGCATTGACTCCAGTGATGTAACAGTAGCGTTGACTCCAGTGATGTAACAGTAGCGTTGACTCCAGTGATGTAACAGTAGCATTGACTCCAGTGATGTAACAGTAGCATTGACTATAGTGCTGTAACAGTAGCATTGACTCCAGTGATGTAACAGTAGCATTGACTATAGTGCTGTAATAGTAGCATTGACTCCAGTGATGTAACAGTAGCATTGACTCCAGTGATGTAACAGTAGCATTGACTATAGTGCTGTAACAGTAGCATTGACTCCAGTGATGTAACAGTAGCATTGACTCCAGTGAAGTAACATTAGCATTGACTATAGTGCTGTAACAGCAGCATTGACTCCAGTGATGTAATAGTAGCATTGACTATAGTGCTGTAATGGTAGCATTGACTCCAGTGATGTAACAGTAGCATTGACTCCAGTGATGTAACAGTAGCATTGACTCCAGTGATGTAACTGTAGCATTGACTCCAGTGATGTAACAGTAGCATTGACTCCAGTGATGTAACAGTAGCATTGACTATAGTGATGTAACAGTAGCATTGACTCCAGTTATGTAACAGTAGCATTGACTCCAGTGATGTAACTGTAGCATTGACTCCAGTGATGTAACAGTAGCATTGACTCCAGTGATGTAACAGTAGCATTGACTATAGTGATGTAACAGTAGCATTGACTCCAGTGATGTAACAGTAGCATTGACTCCAGTGATGTAACTGTAGCATTGACTCCAGTGATGTAACAGTAGCATTTACTCAGGTGATGTAACAGTAGCATTGACTCCAGTTATGTAACAGTAGCATTGACTCCAGTGATGTAACTGTAGCATTGACTCCAGTGATGTAACAGTAGTGTTGACTCCAGTGATGTAACAGTAGCATTGACTCCAGTGATGTAACAGTAGCATTGACTCCAGTGCTGTAACAGTAGCATTGACTCCAGTGATGTACCAGTAGCATTGACTCCAGTGATGTAACTGTAGCATTGACTCCAGTGATGTAACAGTAGCATTGACTCCAGTGATGTAACAGTAGCGTTGACTCCAGTGATGTAACAG
>NC_048570.1:13863522-13883522 GCF_013265735.2 Oncorhynchus mykiss
ATGATGGGGACGGTGGGTTGAAATGACAGACGAGCCTGCAGTTAGCTGCAAGCTAAGCCATCTCTCGCCGAGATAAATACTGCCCCATTCCTTTCCATTCCAGTCTCTCTATATTCTCGTGCTGCTGCTCCAGCCTTCATCTAAACACCAGCAATAATAAAGACAATTATTTAGGGCTTTGATAATTATGTGTCAAAGGTAGAGAAAGCCAGTGGATAATTGGGTGAAAACTGAATGGTAATCCACAACGGAATTCCCCGGGGGACCGACAGCACTGGGAAAGGATATGTGAGGGATAGAGAGAAGGGGAAATAAACCAGGCATTTTAAGGGAGCACACGAACCACCAAATCATCAAGCTAGCGAACGGCTACAATTACAAGGGAGAGCGGATGGAGTCTTGTCGGCCGAGCGAGAGAAGAGAGAAAAGCACCCTGGGTCTTTGAAGACGGTGGCATTGTTTGCCACCAGATCGAGGGCCTAATGCGCCCTAACTGCTGCCAACAGCGGAGGATAATGGAGGACTACCTACGGCGTACTGGAGCGCTGCTTAAATATTTGATTGATTAACTGTCCAACTGCTGCCAGTGAGAGAGAGGACTGCATCAGCCGCATGGGTGTGCACACAAACACACACACAAACAAACACTCATTCACACACACACGTATACACACATTTATATACACACACATATATGACAACAGCTTGTAGGCTCCTGCGAAGCGGCCGCTGGCCAAACAAACATAAACCCTGACATGTGTTGTGACAACCCTAGGCAGATTTGACATAAATTCAATGAGGGTAGCTGGAGACATTAAAGCCATAATCAAACACTGGCAACTTGATAATCCCAGTCTGGGTTTGACTGGACAGAACACTAAGGCGCTGTGGAGGCTGCTAGAATAGAGGGCTGGCGGGAAGGGGGGGTGGGGAGTAGTTTTGCTCTGTTTCCTGTATTGACAGCCTATGAGGTGAATCAGAAAGCTGGCCAGAGCCACAATGTACGCTGCTAGCCTCACTATGTGCTGACCTCTTCTGAACTGGCCTGACCCTCTACCCAGTAAAGGGGGATGGGGGGGTTGTGATGGCGGTCCTACGGCTGGGTCTGGGGGTGCCCGGGTCAGCCCTGGGCCCCTCTGGTCGTCGCCCGTGGCCTGGCTGTGAAAACACAGGCAGCTGGCCCCAATCTCTGACACCTTCCACAGGAAGAGACAACATAAGGACTTTCCCCTGCTTTGATGCCCCGGTCCGGGCCCCCCAGGTCCCCTCAGCTCCCTGGCATCCTTTGTCTTCACAGCAGGAAGGAAGCCCTCTCTAGCAGGGGGCCACAGGGAGCAAGTATGTGTGTGTGTGTATATATGTGTGTGTGTGTGGCTCTCATGTATTCAGGGCTCTTACTCTCCTGGCCCACCATTTAGTGACCCCTGGCCCTCCATTTAGTGACCCCTGGCCCTCCATTTAGTGACCCCTGGCCCTCCATTTAGTGACCCCATGCCCACCATTTAGTGACCCCTGGCCCTCCATTTAGTGACCCCTGGCCCTCCATTTAGTGACCCCTGGCCCTCCATTTAGTGACCCCTGGCCCACCATTTAGTGACCCCTGGCCCTCCATTTAGTGACCCCTGGCCCTCCATTTAGTGACCCCTGGCCCTCTATTTAGTGACCCCTGGCGGTGCCGTGATTTAGCAGAGCTGGAGAGGAGACCGACCAACGGACAGACCGACCAACGGACAGACCGACCGACCAACGGACAGACCGACCAGGAAAGTGCCGCAATAACGTCCTCCTCCATTTCCTCAGACAGAGCAGGCTGCCATGTGCAGGGGAGGGCGGGGGGATTCGTGGGGAAGGGGAGCGGGGTCCAAGGGCGAGGGGGGTATCGCATGTGTTGGTGAGTGACAGCGTCGGACACGGGGCAGTGGGGGAGGGACTCTCCACACACACGTCAGCGGGGGCCGACAGGAAAGGGAAGCCCACTAAATATTTACTGACACAGCAGTTCCTCAAAATGGCGGTGGCCTTCTCTAAACAAAAGGGAGAGGATGAGGAGCGGCGTGCCAGGAAATGAGGCGGCCGCGGCAGCATCCCACCGCTTGTGGAAAACAAGAAGAAAAAGGGAGGGAGGGAAAGAGAGGGGGAGATGGAGGGGAGGGGGACATGGAGGGGAGGGTGAGGGGAGGTAGAGGGGGAGACGGAAGGAAGGGAGAGGGGAGACAGAGGGGAGGGGAAGGGGAGACGGAGGGGAGGGAGAGGGAGACACAGAAGGAAGGGAGAGGGGAGACGGAGGGGAGGGTGAGGGGAGGTAGAGGGGGACACAGAAGGAAGGGAGAGAGAGGGGAGACGGAGGGTAGGGGGAGACGGAGGGGAGGGTGAGGGGAGATAGAGGGGGACACAGAAGGAAGGGAGAGGGGAGACGGAGGGGAGGGTGAGGGTTTGGTAGAGGGGGACCCAGAAGGAAGGGAGAGAGAGGGGAGACGGAGGGTAGGGGGAGACGGAGGGGAGGGTGAGGGGAGGTAAAGGGGGACACAGAAGGAAAGTAGAGGGGAGACGGAGGGTAGGGGGAGTCGGAGCGGAGGGTGAGGGGAGGTAGAGGGGGACACAGAAGGAAGGGAGAAGGGAGACGGAGGGTAGGGGGAGACGGAGGGGAGGGTGAGGGGAGGGAGAGGGGGACACAGAAGGAAGGGAGAGGGGAGACGGAGGGGAGGGTGAGGGGAGGTAAAGGGGGACACAGAAGGAAGGGAGAGGGGAGACGGAGGGGAGGGTAGGGGGAGAGGGAGGGAGAGGGAGAGGGAGAGATGGATGGGGAAGGAGAGGGGGAGAGGGAGGGGAGGGAGAGGGGGAGTGGGAGGGGAGGGAGAGGGGAGATGGAGGGGAAGGAGAGGGGAGATGAGGGGAAGGAGAGGGAGTGGGGGGAGAGGGGGAGACGGAGGGAAGGGAGAGGAGTGGAGGGAGAGGGGGAGGGGGAGAGGGAGAGGGAGTGGAGGGAAAGAGGGATATGGAGGGAAGGGAGAGAAGTGGAGGGAGAGGGGGAGAGGGAGTGGAGGGAGAGGGGAGACAGAGGGGAGGGAGACAGAGGGGAGGGAGACAGAGGGGAGGGAGAGGGGAGGGAGACAGAGGGGAGGGAGAGGGGAGACAGAGGGGAGGGAGACAGAGGGGAGGGAAAGGGGAGGGAGAGGGGAGGGAGACAGAGGGGAGGGAGAGGGGAGACAGAGGGGAGGGAGACAGAGGGGAGACAGGGGAGACAGAGGGGAGGGAGACAGAGGGGAGACAGAGGGGAGGGAGACAGAGGGGAGGGAGACAGAGGGGAGACAGAGGGGAGGGAGACAGAGGGGAGGAAGATTGAGGGGAGACAGAGGGGAGGGAGACAGAGGGGAGACAGAGGGGAGGGAGAGAGACAGAGGGGAGACAGAGGGGAGGGAGACTGAGGGGAGACAGAGGGGAGGGAGACTGAGGGGAGACAGAGGGGAGGGAGACAGAGGGGAGACAGAGGGGAGGGAGACTGAGGGGAGACAGAGGGGAGGGAGACAGAGGGGAGGGAGACAGAGGGGAGGGAGACAGAGGGGAGCCAGAGGGGAGGGAGACAGAGGGGAGGGAAGGGGAGGGAGAGGGAGACTGAGAGGAGACAGAGGGGAGGGAGACAGAGGGGAGACAGAGGGGAGGGAGACAGAGGGGAGGGAGAGGGGAGACAGAGGGGAGTGCTTGCACATGTGTGTTTGAGTGAGTGCTTGCACATGTGTGTTGGAGTGGGTGTGTGTGTGTGTGTGTGTGTTTGAGTCTAACATTAACACGTTCTGGCTAAATAAATACAGTACATCTTCTATACTTCCTCAATATTCTGAGTATCTGTTCTTCCATCGGTATATTGTTGTATTCAGTCACAACGGTCTCAATAATAACAATTCACTGAAATAATTGACTTCAGAGAAAGCCAGAGTAATTCTGTTGAATTCCTTAATGGATTGACAGAGCTCTGATTAGAGAGGCTCGCCATGTTTAATGTGTTACTTATAACCCAAACCACAACACCAGCAGAAGAGGACATTTCCAGGTATTTTCATATCTCCTTATTTACCAACTTCTCTTCAATTCATTTCCCATTAACATCTGCACAGGTATTAACTGTCAAATTAGCAAATGGTCCACTTTTGTCAATAACAGAATCTATTCTCATAGAATACCCCCACTCTGAAAACCAAACGCCTTGCAACATATTAACCAGGATCATGTTCACATACCCATGATATTGACACTGTTAAGAAGAAGAAACGATAAGGGTTCAAACTAATATATAGCATTATATAGCACTAACTCTTCAACTTGGGTTTTGTGTTTAGGAACATTAATTAAAGGAATTCCTCCTACCACAAATGGTTAATTAGGAGGCATTTCTTAACTCAGTGAAATGACAGCCCGGGTGCAGCTAATTCAAGTCTGTGGTTAATTAGGAGATATCTTACTTAAGAAAAGCGAGCCAACGTACAATGACAACATCTTCATCACTACCAAATTGACAGGATGGGAGTAAGAATAGCCTCCTGGTCTACAGAGTGAAATGAGAAGTTATTTTAACACGGATATTGAGGAGGCCTTGCCTCTCTCTTTTTCTCCATCTCCCCACCCTACGGCAGTGCGGTAAAATAGAAGCCTACCCTCAATATGTTCTCTCACAGTGCTGGGACTGGCCCATTCAATTCTCCTTCCCATGTGTCATCTTGCACATATCCTCCATGAAATGTTCATATAATTAAACTTTGTTAATGATTTATGAGATATAATAATAGCCGTAAGTAATTCAGAGCAGGTTAAACTGACACCCTTTAAGTGCAAGCAGGGGGAGGACTGTGTTTTAACATGGTTCTGGATGGGTGACTGCCGGCAGGAGAGCAGGATGGATGGATATAGAGAGGGAGGGAGGGGAGAGAGAGAGGTGTCGTAACTCAGGCTGATAGTGACATGTAGGACAACCCAGGGAGGGAGCTGGGGGTCCACCTCACGCAGACAGACGGACGGACAGACACGGGTCAGTGTGCTACCAGTGGCACACAGCCACACGTTTGCTCTCTGCTGCCTCTCTCATGGTGAAGCTGATATGATTGCCACTTAGGAAATCAGTGTGTTTTCACACCACACACGACTCTGCCAAAGCTAACGTGTTAAATATCCATCACGTGGCAATGCTACTGCAGCCATGTCCATCTCCACTCACACACTGTGCTGCTTTCTTCACAAGATAGATAAGTAAAATGTCACTGAAATTAACAGTATCACTGTCAACTGTCAGTACAAAAGTATCCCAAACTATGACTAAATATTATAAAGTTTATAAACTGTATTTTTAAATTGTATTTCACATCAGACATTGGCCTTGTCCGAATACCCATACTAGCATACTACATACTTAACCTGCATACTATGTACTCATCTTCGCCTACTATTTAGCACGTACCGTTTAGCAAAAAGTATGCAGTATGCCATGGCCGCAACGCAGTAGCAGCTCCTGACTGGCTGAGTAAGTGAGGCGGGGCCGAGTGCAGGTGGATTTTCCCAAATTCAACAGACATGCATCGTATAAACCAGCCAGATAAAAGCTCATCTCCTATTTGATTCATTTCTATAAATCCAGAATAGAATAGCCCACTGAGGCTGGTTATAGTCAGACTATCACATTCAACATATACCGTAGCCCATATAGCTCATCGCTCCTATTTAAAAAGGACTGGTCATTTGGTTTTATTTCAACATATTTACAGTGCATTCGGAAACTATTCAGACCCCTTGTACTTTTTCCACATTTTGTTATGTTACAGCCTTAATCTAAAATGGATTAAATCATTTTTGTCCCCTCGTCAATCTACACACAATACCCCATAATGACAAAGCAAAATACGATTTTTAGAAATGTAGAAAAAAAGTCTGGGCTCTGGCTGGGCCACTCAAGGACATTCAGAGATGTGTACCGAAGCCACTCCTGCGTTGTCTTGGCTGTGTGCTAGGGTCATTGTCCTGTTGGAAGGTGAACCTTGCCCCAGTCTGAGGACCTGAACGCTCTGGAGCAGGTTTTCATCAAGGTTCTCTCTGTACTTTGCGCCATTAATCTTTCCCTCAAAAATGACAAGTCTCCCAGTCCTTGCCGCTGAAAAACATCCCCACAGTATGATGCTGCCACCACCATGCTCACCGTAGGGATGGTGCCATGTTTCCTCCAGACGCGACACTTGGCATTCAGGCCAAAGAGTTCAATCTTGGTTTCATCAGACCAGAGAATCTTGTTTCTCATCATCTGATAGCCTTTATGTGCCTTTTGGCAAACTCCAATCTGGCTGTCATAGTGCCTTTTATATATATAGTGCCTTTTATATATATAATATATAAACTCAGCGTAAAAACAAACATCCCTTTTTCAGGACCCTGTCTTTCAAAGATAATAAAAATAATAAAAATCCAAATAACTTAACAGATCTTCATTGTAAAGGGTTTAAACACTGTTTCCCATGATTGTTCAATGAACCATAAACAATTAATGAACATGCACCTGTGGAACGGTTGTTAAGACACTAACAGTTTACAGACGGTAGGCAATTAAGGTCACAGTTATGAAAACTTAGGACACTAAAGAGGCCTTTCTACTGACTCTGAAAACCCCCAAAAGAAAGATGCCCACGGTCCCTGCTCATCTGCGTGAACGTGCCTTAGACATGCTGCAAGGAGGCATGAGGACTGCAGATGTGGCCAGAGCAATAAATTGCAATGTCCATACTGTGAGACGCCTTAGACAGCGCTACAGGGAGACAGGATGGACTGTGGATCGTCCTCGCAGTCACAGACCACGTGTAACAACACCTGCACAAGATCGTTTCATCCGAACATCACACCTGCGGGACAGGTACAGGATGGCAACAACAACTGCCCGAGTTACACCAGGAACGCACAATCCCTCCCTCAGTGCTCAGACTGTCGTCAATAGGCTGAGAGAGGCTGGACTGAGGGCTTGTAGGCTTGTTGCAAGGCAGGTCCTCAGACATCACCGGCAACAACGTCGCCTATGGGCACAAACCCACTGTCGCTGGACCAGACAGGACTGGCAAAAATTGCTCCTCACTGACGAGTCGCAGTTTTGTCTCACCAGGGGTGATGGTCAGACGAGGGATGAGCGTTACACCGGGGCCTGTACTCTGGAGCGGGACTAATTTGGAGGTGGAGGGTCCGTCATGGTCTGGGGCGATGTGTCACAGTGTCATCGGACTGAGCTTGTTGTCATTGCAGGCAATCTCAACGCTGTGCGTTACAGGAAAGACATCCTCCTCCCTCATGTGGTACCCTTCCTGCAGGCTCCTCCTGACACGACCCTCCAGCATGACAATGCCATCAGCCATACTGCTCGTTCTGTGCATAATTTCCGGCAAGACAGGAATGTCAGTGTTCTGCCATGGCCAGAGAAGAGCTCAGATCTCAATCCCTTTGAGCACGTCTGGGACCTGTTGGATCGGAGGTTGAGGTCTAGGGCCATTCCCCCCAGAAATGTCCGGGAACTTGCAGGTGCCTTGGTGGAAGAGTGGGGTAACATCTCACAGCAATAACTGGCAAATCTGGTGCAGTCCATGAGGAGATGCAATGCAGTACTTAATGCAGCTGGTGGGACACGGCCAGTGTCTCTCCTAACCAGGGAGGAGGCAGTAATCTGACACAGCCAGTGTCTCTCCTAACCAGGGAGGAGGCAGTAATCTGACACGGCCAGTGTCTCTCCTAACCAGGGAGGAGGCAGTAATCTGACACGGCCAGTGTCTCTCCTAACCAGGGAGGAGGCAGTAATCTGACACAGCCAGTGTCTCTCCTAACCAGGGAGGAGGCAGTAATCTGACACGGACAGTGTCTCTCCTAACCAGGGAGGAGGCAGTATTCTGACACAGTCAGTGTCTCTCCTAACCAGGGAGGAGGCAGTAATGTGACACGGCCAGTGTCTCTCCTAACCAGGGAGGAGGCAGTAATCTGACACGGCCAGTGTCTCTCCTAACCAGGGAGGAGGCAGTATTCTGACACAGTCAGTGTCTCTCCTAACCAGGGAGGAGGCAGTAATGTGACACGGCCAGTGTCTCTCCTAACCAGGGAGGAGGCAGTAATCTGACACGGCCAGTGTCTCTCCTAACCAGGGAGGAGGCAGTAATCTGACACAGTCAGTGTCTCTCCTAGCCAGCGAGGAGGCAGTAATCTGACATGGCCAGTGTCTCTCCTAGCCAGCGAGGAGGCAGTAATCTGACATGGCCAGTGTCTCTCCTAACCAGGGAGGAGGCAGTAATCTGACACGGCCAGTGTCTCTCCTAACCAGGGAGGAGGCAGTAATCTGACACAGTCAGTGTCTCTCCTAGCCAGCGAGGAGGCAGTAATCTGACATGGCCAGTGTCTCTCCTAACCAGGGAGGAGGCAGTAATCTGACACAGTCAGTGTCTCTCCTAGCCAGCGAGGAGGCAGTAATCTGACATGGCCAGTGTCTCTCCTAACCAGGGAGGAGGCAGTAATCTGACACAGTCAGTGTCTCTCCTAGCCAGCGAGGAGGCAGTAATCTGACATGGCCAGTGTCTCTCCTAGCCAGCGAGGAGGCAGTAATCTGACACAGTCAGTGTCTCTCCTAGCCAGGGAGGAGGCAGTATTCTGACACAGTCAGTGTCTCTCCTAGCCAGCGAGGAGGCAGTAATCTGACACAGTCAGTGTCTCTCCTAGCCAGCGAGGAGGCAGTAATCTGACATGGCCAGTGTCTCTCCTAGCCAGCGAGGAGGCAGTAATCTGACACAGTCAGTGTCTCTCCTAGCCAGGGAGGAGGCATTATTCTGACATGGTCAGTGTCTCTCCTAGCCAGCGAGGAGGCAGTATTCTGACATGGTCAGTGTCTCTCCTAGCCAGGGAGGAGGCAGTAATCTGACACAGTCAGTGTCTCTCCTAGCCAGCGAGGAGGTACGAGAAAATAAAATGAGATAAAAATAAATAAAAGCACAATGTGTTTTCTTAAATCCAGAGACGCCAGCTCCTGAGCACACTGGCAGGTCAGGTGAGTGTGTGTGTGTGACAATCCCCTAAAGAGCTCTAGCTGCGTTGGACTCTCAGGGGCACTCGACCCATCTCTGAGACACAGCTCAAATAAAACGAGAAAAACAAGAAAAAGCCAGAATGACAAAAGACTCTCTACCTCCCCTCAGTTATCAGCCATTCTTTCAGACACACTCGTGTCTGCAGCCCCCCCAAAAGTGCCTTGGTGAACGCCCCTGTCCTCCAAGGCTGGATGGTGAGCTGGAGAGAGAAATTAACTTCCAATAGCCACCAGCCATCTTTTAACTGGTGTGAGAGACTGAGTGGTGAGAGAGAGAGAGAGAGAGAGAGAGAGAGAGAGAGAGAGAGAGAGAGAGAGAGAGAGAGAGAGAGATAGAGAGAGATAGAGAAAGATAGAAAGAGAGAAAGAGAGAAAGAGAGTGTGAGAGAGAGAGAGAGAGAGAGAGAGAGTTACACATATGCTGTAGACTGCTAGAAATGTACTTGTACCACAAAGTAAAACTTCAACATTTTCCATCCTAAAGTCAGTTCAGTCCACTGACCATTCATATATTTACAACCTAAAAGAAAAAAGTAGTCACTATTATAAAGAGGAAAACATTCATTAGACCAAACAGAAAATACAACATTTCTCTAGGTATCAACTATGAACATATACTGGGTAACAATAAAATGGCTATTTTAAGACTTGAGACGTCAATTTCCATTTCTGAACATTTTGAATAGAACATAGAAATTGTGCATCCAACTAAATAAAAGTCAAACGGCTAATTAACGTGTTAGATGAGAGAAGAGAAGGTTCTCACTCTTCAGCTGCTGACAGGGAAATGAACCAGATCCACAGTACATTATCTCAATTAATGAAATATTGGACTAGGAAATGATTTTGAAGTTATTATTTATAATTTATTTATCAGAATGTTCTTATCTAATGAATCAAAGTTCATAACATTGTAAAACGTGTAAGAGAGACGCTCTTCCAATAATAATAATAACAATAACAATAATAACAATAATAACAATAATAACAATAACAACAATAACAATAATAATAACAATATCAATAATAACAATAATAACAATAATAACAATTACAATAATAACAATAATAATAACAATAACAATAATAACAATGATAACAATAACAACAATAACAATAATAATAACAATAACAATATTGCTTTGAAAGTTGCTTAACCACAACAAAATACAAAGACTAAATTGACAACTTGAAAAAAGTTACGTAGCTATTGTAAACACTTGTTTTCATTTATTTAAGCTTCATACAAAGCTGGTCATAAGTATTACCTCATGATATAGAAACATCATTTGCTTCAATGTAAAGCTTTGGTTTCATGCAAACAGTTACTAAAAATAAGATGTAAAAGAAATACATGTACTTGATATGATTGGGATGTTTTGTTGCCTCACTTAGCTGTCTTAAGATGAATGTATTAACTAAGTCTCTCTGGATAAGAGTGTCTGCTGAATGACTAACATGGAAAACTTCCACATACAGCCTTACATAAAACACAAAGTTATCCCCCATCACTGATATTAGTAATGATACTAACACAAATCTCAAGAGTATGCAACAAAAAGTATAGAAGTAGTTGTGCTACTTTTAAAATCACTGATGTTGTTGATGGCAATAAAAGCCATAAAACAGGGTGAGATGAGGGACCATTCCAACACGATAACTGTATCAAACTTATTAAAAAATGCAATGAAATCAAAGTGTTAAGGCCTGAAGCTAGGACGAGCCACGTCGATGATCTTCCAAATGCCAGAGAAGATTACAGTAGTAGCTGGGTTTGCGGATTTCGCAAACCCTTTTTTGATTAGTGAGTCAATTATTTCTCATCACTGAAGATGCTATTTGAGAAAAGGATCTTGTCAATCAATCATGTCAAGAAGAAGTTATCTAAAGAATAGGGGATAAACCATTAGAGGGAAAAAACACCAGTGACCCCCCCCCCCCCACCCCCCCAAACTCCACTTCCAGTCAAATGACCTTTTTAACTATTAAGGCTCTGTCGGGTCCACGTCAGGTCATGGTAATTAGGAGCGTCAGCGGTGAAGGACAGAAAACAACACGGTATATTAGTTTATTTCTCAAAGGAAGACAGCTACACTGTGCTGAAGGTACGTTTGAATGTGGTGATTATCTTGCCATTTGCAGGCTGTGCTTGTGTGTGCGTGTGTGTGCTTGTGTGTGCTCGTGTGTGCGTGTGTGTGCTCGTGTGTGCTCGTGTGTGCTCGTGTGTGTGCCCGTGTGTGCGCTCGTGTGTGTGCTCGTGTGTGCTCGTGTGTGCTTGTGTGTGCTTGCGTATTTATTTACTATTTACAGAACAGTGATGGGAGAGATGCTGCAAGGCGGTTTGTGCCTCTTCCTCTTTGTTCTGTGCTGGGTTTGACAGGTCTAAACAATACACTCCATATAGCACATGGACTATATATGTGCCAATTAACCCAATCAAACATTTATTTTAAAATCCAAACCCAAATAAAATGACTCCACCATTCCCCAGATATCAATAATTCACTGATACTGTCACAAAAACCGCCATAATATCCATACTGGAAACTAGAAGATTAGATATCAGCCAAATCTATACACTAATGACATATACAGTACAGTACCGTGAAAAGTATTTTCCCCTGTCCGATTTTCTCTATTGTAGATTTGTTTTTGTACTGAATGTTATCAGATCTTCAACCAAAACCTAATATTATATAAAGGGAACCTGAGTTTAAAAACATCAAAACAACATTGTACGTACTTTTTCTCATCCAAAAAGTTCACTCAAGTTTGTCAAAAGGCACCTGGAAGCACCTGGATGATCATCAAGAATCTTTGAAGAATGTTATGTGGACAGAGGAGTCAAAAGTCTAACTTTTTGGATGACATGTGTCCCATTATGCCTGGCGAAAACCAAACACTCTATTCCACAGTAATAACCTTACACCAATGGTCAAGCATGGTGGTGATAGTGTGATGGTTTGGGGATGCTTTGCTGCCTCAGGACCTGCACGACTTGCCTTAATAGAAGGAACCATGAGTTCTGTTCTGTAATAGAAAGAACCAAGAATTCTGCTCCGTATCAGAGAATTCTACAGGAGAATGTCAGGCCATCCGTCTGTGAGCTGAAGCTAAAGCACAGCTGGGTTATGCAGCAAGATAATGATCCAAAACACACAATCAATGCTACATGGAAATGTCTAAAAAGCAAAAAATGTGACGTTTTGGAATGACCTAGTTAAAGTCCAGACCTAATCCTAATTGAGTTGTTGTGGCAGGACTTGAAACGAGCAGTTCATGCTTGAAAACCAACAAATGTTGCTGAGTTAAAGCTGTTCTGCAAAATTCCTCCATGGTGACGTGAGAGACTGATCAACAACTACACACATCATTATGGAGTGTGAGGGAGCAGTTCCCTTTTCACACAGGGGCATTGGGTGTTGCATAACGTTGTTTATGAAATAAGTATGTCATTGTTGAGTTCTTTGTTCACTCAGGTTCCTTTGATCTAATATTAGGTTTGGGTTGAAGATCTGATAACATTCAGTATCAAACATAATCAAAAGTTGAGAACATTTGAAAGGGGCCAAATCCTTAATCACAGCACTATATGTACATTCATTTTTGTATTTAATTTAATCTTTATTTAACTAGGCAAGTCAGTTAAGAACAAAGTCTTATTTACAATGATGGCCTACCAGGGAACAGCGAGTTAACTGCCTTGTTCAGCTTGGGGATTCCATCTAGCAACCTTTCGGTTACTGGCTCAACTCTTTAACCACTAGGCCACCTGCTGCTCCACATCTAAATGTTTAGTCATTTAGCAGAGCGACTTATCCAGAGCGACTTACAGTAGTGAGTACATGCATTTTCATATTTTTGTCATACTGGTCCCCAGTAGGAATGGAACCCACAACCCTGGCGTTGCAAGTGCCATGCTCTACCAACTGAGCCCCAATATAGTAGAAAAATCGAGCCGGTTTTCTATAGCTGGTGATGAACTAGTTGGGTGGAAACAAAGACCGGCACTCTCCAGGGGTTCTCCACTCTGGGCAGGTAGACCCGCCCTGCTCCGACCCGGGTTCCAGGCTGTACCACTAGCCTCCGGGCTAATGGGCCTCTCGGTCTCTCTGCTAATGACCTGGTCAGCTCTGTGTGCATGGCAGACACCAAATAGACACAAAGAGTCACAAACAGTGTCACCCAAGGGACAGAGTGGAAACCTGGAGATGAGAGGGGAATGAGAGCCTGTCGCTAAGAGTGGCCTCAGAGGGCTGGAGATTAACCTAGGTGTCTATGGGCTGACTGTCCTCCTCTCTTCTCCTCTTCTCTGTCCCAGTTCATATCATTAACCCCAGTTGCCAGGGTTCCCCATCAGACCAGACACATAATATACCTCTACACCACCTAGCCAGGGTTCCCCATCAGACCAGACACAGAATATACCTCTACACCACCTAGCCAGGGTTCCCCATCAGACCAGACACAGAACACACCATTGCGGCTGCCCACCACGGAACCTCACACCAATTATATTATTAAAGAATACAGATCTACAGCAAACAGATAAGAGAACCACCCTTAACCACACACACACATGGGCACACACTGACATACACACACACTGACACACACACACACTGACACAGGCACACACCTGACACAGGCACACACACACAAGCACACATACACTGACACACGCACACACATACTGACACACACTGACATACACACATACTGACATACACACACACTGAGATCCACACACACTGACATCCAAACCTACAATGGGGAGAGAGAGGTAACAAAGGACAGACAGTGCCCCCTAGTGTTTTCATCAAAGAGAAATAAGACCAAATGAAGTAACCATCTCCCTGAGGGGCTGGGTGGAGGGGACTGGGAGCGGGGTGGAGGGGACTGGGAGCTGGATGGAGGGGACTGGGAGCTGGGGGCTGGGTGGAGGGGACTGGGAGCTGGGTGAAGGGGACTGGGAGCTGGGTGGAGGGGACTGGGAGCTGGGTGGAGGGGACTGGGGGCCGGGTGGAGGGGACTAGGAGCTGGGTGGAGGGGACAGGGGGCTGGGAGCTGGGTGGAGGGGACAGGGGGTTGGGTGGAGGGGACAGGGGGCTGGGGACAGGGGGCTGGATGGAAGGGACTGGGAGCGGGGTGGAGGGGACTGGGGGCTGGGTGGAGGGGACTGGGTGCGGGGTGGAGGGGACTGGGTGGAGGGGACTGGGTGCGGGGTGGAGGGGACTGGGTGGAGGGGACTGGGTGCGGGGTGGAGGGGACTGGGTGGAGGGGACTGGGAGCAGGGTGGAGGGGACTGGGAGCGGGGTGGAGGGGACTGGGTGCGGGGTGGAGGGGACTGGGTGCGGGGTGGAAGGGACTGGGGCTGGGTGGAGGGGACTGGGGGCTGGGTGGAGGGGACAGGGAGCAGGGTGGAGGGGACTGGGAGCGGGGTGGAGGGGACTGGGGCTGGGTGGAGGGGACTGGGGGCTGGGTGGAGGGGACTTGGGGCTGGGTGGAGTGGACTGGGAGCGGGATGGAGGGGACTGGGGACTGGGTGGAGGGGACTGGGTGCGGGGTGGAGGGGACTAGGCTTGTGTGGAGGGGACTGTGGGCAGGGGACTGGGGGCTGGGTGGAGGGGACTGGGGGCAGGGTGGAGGGGACTGGAGGCATGGGACTGGGGGCTGGGTGGAGGGGACTGGGGGCAGGGGACTGGGGGCAGGGTGGAGGGGACTGGGAGCGGGGTGGAGGGGACTGTGTGGAGGGGACTAGGGCTGTGTGGAGGGGACTGGGGGCTGGGAAGAGGGGACTGGGGGCTGGGTGGAGGGGACTGGGGGCTGGGTGGAGGGGACCGGGTGGAGGGGACTGGGGCTGGGTGGAGGGGACTGGGGGCTGGGTGGAGGGGACTGGGGGCTGGGTGGAGGGGACAGGGTGCGGGGTGGAGGGGACTGGGGGCTGGGTGGAGGGGACTTGGGGCTGGGTGGAGGGGACTTGGGGCTGGGTGGAGGGGACTGGGGGCTGGATGGAGGGGACTGGGGGCTGGGTGGAAGGGACTGGGTGCGGGGTGGAGGGGACTGGGGTCTGGGTGGAGGGGATTTGGGGCTGGGTGGAGGGGACTGGGAGCTGGGTGGAGGGGACTGGGGGCTGGGTGGAGGGGACTGGGAGCTGGGTGGAGGGGACTGGGGGCTGGGTGGAAGGGACTGGGGTCTGGGTGGAGGGGACTTGGGGCTGGGTGGAGGGGACTGGGGGCTGGGTGGAGGGGACTGGGGGCTGGGTGGAGGGGACTTGGGGCTGGGTGGAGGGGACTGGGGGCTGGGTGGAGGGGACTGGGAGCTGGGTGGATGGGACGGTGGGCTGGGTGGAGGGGACTGGGGGCTGGGTGGAGGGGACTGTGGGCTGGGTGGAGGGGACTGTGGGCTGGGTGGAGGGGACTGGGGGCTGGGTGGAGGGGACTGGGGGCTGGGTGGAGGGGACTGGGGGCTGGGTGGAGGGGACTGGGGGGGCTGGGTGGAGGGGACTGGGGGCTGGGTGGAGGGGACTGGGGGCTGGATGGAGGGGACTTGGGGCTGGGTGGAGGGGACTGGGGGCTGGGTGGAGGGGACTGGGGGCTGGGTGGAGGGGACTGGGGGCTGGGTGGAGGGGACTGGGGGCTGGGTGGAGGGGACTGGGGGCTGGATGGAGGGGACTTGGGGCTGGGTGGAGGGGACTGGGGGCTGGGTGGAGGGGACTGGGGGCTGGGTGGAGGGGACTGGGGACTGGGTGGAGGGGACTGGGGGCTGGGTGGAGGGGACAGGGAGCAGGGTGGAGGGGACTGGGAGCGGGGTGGAGGGGACTGGGTGCGGGGTGGAGGGGACTGGGTGCGGGGTGGAGGGGACTGGGGCTGGGTGGAGGGGACTGGGGGCTGGGTGGAGGGGACTGGGGGCTGGGTGGAGGGGACTGGGGGCTGGATGGAGGGGACTTGGGGCTGGGTGGAGGGGACTGGGGGCTGGGTGGAGGGGACTGGGGGCTGGGTGGAGGGGACTTGGGGCTGGGTGGAGGGGACTGGGGGCTGGGTGGAGGGGACTTGGGGCTGGGTGGAGGGGACTGGGGGCTGGGTGGAGGGGACTGGGGGCTGGGTGGAGGGGACTTGGGGCTGGGTGGAGGGGACTGGGGGCTGGGTGGAAGGGACTGGGGTCTGGGTGGAGGGGACTTGGGGCTGGGTGGAGGGGACTGGGGGCTGGGTGGAGGGGACTGGGGGCTGGGTGGAGGGGACTGGGGGCTGGGTGGAGGGGACAGGGGGCTGGGTGGAGGGGACTGGGGGCTGGGTGGAAGGGACTGGGGTCTGGGTGGAGGGGACTTGGGGCTGGGTGGAGGGGACTGGGGGCTGGGTGGAAGGGACTGGGGTCTGGGTGGAGGGGACTTGGGGCTGGGTGGAGGGGACTGGGGGCTGGGTGGAGGGGACTGGGGGCTGGGTGGAGGGGACTGGGGGCTGGGTGGAGGGGACTTGGGCATTAGAAGATTTTTGACACGGCCAATATGTTTTTAATGTTCCAGGCAGGCAGCTTGAGAGAGAGAGAGAGAGAGAGAGAGAGAGAGAGAGAGAGAGAGAGAGAGAGAGAGAGAGAGAGAGAGAGAGAGAGAGAGAGAGAGAGAGCGAGAGGGATAGAGAAAGCGAGAGAGAGAGAGAGAGAGAGAGAGAGGGATAGAGAAAGCGAGAGAGAGAGAGAGAGAGAGAGGGATAGAGAGAGAGAGAGAGAGAGAGAGAGAGCAGGCGGGATAGAGAAAGCGAGAGATAGGGAGCGAGATGGAAAGAGAGAGAGAGCATGTGGGCAGGAGAGGCAGGGAGAGTAGCAGGCCATGCATGAAAGCGGACATCACACACACACACACACACACACACACACACACACACACACACACACACACACACACACACACACACACACACACACACACACACACACACACACACACACACACACACACAC
Organism: Oncorhynchus mykiss; assembly: GCF_013265735.2. Lineage (NCBI taxonomy): Eukaryota > Metazoa > Chordata > Actinopteri > Salmoniformes > Salmonidae > Oncorhynchus > Oncorhynchus mykiss. Next base: position 13,880,558 of record NC_048570.1, read on the forward strand.
ACACACACACACACACACACACACACGCACACATGCGCACACACACACACACCTGACACAGGCCGGGAGGGATGGACACACACACACCCCACCGATCACAATGCACATGACCAGATGAACACAAACAGGGCACAAACACGTGAAAGTAGTACACACAATTGCTATACGCACAATTAAGACATCCACACTACAAATATGTATACATGCACTCAATAATCAGCATTCTTGTGCATGTTATCATATAGTTAGAAGCACACAGACAGACAGACACACATAGGGAAGCGTACACTGTAATAAAAGTCCCAGATCAGCCTGATTCGCATCTCCTCACCCCCTCACTTCATTCTACCTCCATTACACACATAGACTTGGTGGTTGTGTGTGTGTTTGTGTGAGAGTGCGTATGTGTTTATTTTCCTGGGATGGACAGCGCTGTGCGTAGCCTCAGATTCCCACCGTGAAACAAGGCCTGCACCTCATTGAGTTCCGCATTCAGCTCCAAGCCAGCTATGACATCAAAGGCTGTTCCAAGCGAGGAGCCAAAGACGCAGAGGTTCTCTCTCTCTGTCTCTCCTTTTTTCTCCTCCCTCTCCCCGCTGCTTCACAACCCATCGTATTTCACAGCACATAAAACCTTAAAATGGCACATAAAACAGTTCATCTCTTTTCAGTGTCCTCTTTCCGGATTTAAAAATATAATATGTTTTCCCGCAGGTACATAACTTAAACAATCCCCCGCAAAAAAACAGTCATAAAGAATTCCAACATGGCTCTCGATGTATTGGATGGTGTATTATATAGAAAGGGGTACAACAGTCAGTTGTACAACTGAATGCATTCAACTGAAATGTGTCTTCCACATTTAACGGAACAGTGGGTTAACTGCCTTGCTCAGGGGCAAAACGACAGATTTTTGTCAGCTCGGGGATTCCATACAGCAAACTTTTGGTAATACCACCACAACAGCATAGCACAATAAGCACACATTGCCAGATGGACTTACAACTTCCTTGTATGATATTGTCTCTTTACCTACACAGTATTTATTGCATGTGAAAAGTGCACCACAATAACCTCAACCATCAAACAATTGGAATTTCAAAACATTGAGTGCTTTCAACAGAGCACTATAAAATACTGTCTCTACAAAAAACCCAGAGGTGGAGAGAGAGAGAGACAGAGAGAGAAAGGCAGTCAGAGGGGAGGGGGGGTAGAGAACAGAGAGACACCGTGGAAGAGGGCTACAGAGTGAAACCAGAGTCACAGAGTTCAGTGACATTTATACCAGGATGCGCCTGTCCTCCCCAGAAATCTGCTTTTCAACACTTTATTTTCTCACTCTTTATTTTACCTACAGACGTTTTCTGTTGTTCTACTTTTGACTAAAATACATTTCCGCCAGCTGTGAGTGGTGGGTAAAAGCTGGTGTATATCTCACATTTAGATATCGTTGAGTAATACTTGCAAGACCTGGCCAGGCCAACTTCCTTCCAGAAATATTTGGATTGTGTGTATTTAAATGGCGGCGTATCTATTCCAGTTCCCTGAAATTGGCAGTTTTCCCAATAGACAATGCTAGGATAAAGGTGAGACGTTAGACAGGCTATCTGGTTCAGCTATCTGTAGACTCTCCTTATTCTCAACCTTCAATCTCCTCTCTGCAGTCTACCCCTCCACTGTCCAGAGCAGCTAGCAGACAACACAGAGATCACTAACTACATGTAATGTTATAGTTAGAGGGACAGAAAGGAGGACTGGACAGAGGGAGGGACAGTCTGGGTTGGCGCCCCCCCTTGGGTTGTGCCGTGGCGGAGATCTTTGTGGGCTATACTCGGCCTTGTCTCAGGATGGTAAGTTGGTGGTTGAAGATATCCCTCTAGTGGTGTGGGGGCTGTGCTTTTGCAAAGTGGGTGGGGTTATATACTTCCTGTTTGGCCCTGTCCAGGGATATCATCGGATGGGGCCACAGTGTCTCCTGACCCCTCCTGTCTCAGCCTCCAGTATTTATGCTGCAGTAGTTTATGTGTTGGGGGGCTAGAGTCAGTTTGTTATATCTGGAGTACTTCTCCTGTCTTATCCGGTGTCCTGTGGGAATTTAAGGTATGCTCTCTCTAATTATCTCTTTCTCTCGGAGGACCTGAGCCCTAGGACCATGCGTCAGGACTACCTGGCATGATGACTCCTTGCTGTCCCCAGTCCACCTGGCCGTGCTGCTGCTCCAGTTTCAACTGTTCTGCCTGCGGCTCTGGAATCCTGACCTGTTCACCGGACGTGCTACCTGTCCCAGACCTGCTGTTTTCAACTCTATAGAGACAGCAGGAGCGGTAGAGATACTCTTAATGATTGGCTATGAAAAGCCAACTGACATTTACTCCTGAGGTGCTGACTTGTTGCACCCTCGACAACTACTGTGATGATTATTATTTGACCATGCTGGTCATTTATGAGCGTTTGAACATCTTGGCCATGTTCTGTTATAATCTCCACCCGGCACAGCCAGAAGAGGACTGGTTCCCCTCTAGGTTTCTTCCTAGGTTTTGGCCTAGATTTAGGGAGTTTTTCCTAGCCCCTGTGCTTCTACACCTGCATTGCTTGCTGTTTGGGGTTTTAGGCTGGGTTTCTGTACAGCACTTTGAGATATCAGCTGATGTACAAAGGGCTGTATAAATTAATTTAATTTGATTTGAGGGAAAAGTGCGGAGAGGATGAATAAGAGGGTGAGCGGAGAGAGGGACAGAGTGAAGGAGGGTCTAAGGCAGAGTGGTAGAGGGAGAGTTCACCTCTGAGACAGAGAGAGAGGGACAGAGTGAAGGAGGGGCTAAGGCAGAGTGGTAGAGGGAGAGTTCACCTCTGAGACAGAGAGAGAGAGAGGGAGAGACACAAAGCTCTGGGTTCAGCTAGGAGAGTAAAACCAAGAGAGATGCATTATGGGGGTCTAACCACCACCGCCACCTTCAATGCTGCT
>NC_048570.1:13893522-13983522 GCF_013265735.2 Oncorhynchus mykiss
CTGACACCAGCACTGCTTCAAAAGAAAGAATTCCAATAAACAAAATCATGAACCAATCAAAGGAATCATACTTACAATACTGGAAAAACGAAACAAAATCCCAAAGCCGACTAAATTGCTATCTGACCCTAAACAGAGAATATGAATTGGCTGATTATCTCTACTCTGTCAGAGATACGAAGCAGAGACAGATCCTTACCAAGTACAGGCTGAGTGACCACCGATTGGCAATAGAAACCGGCAGACATAAAAAGACATGGCTACCCAAAGAAGAGCGTGTATGTGGTCACTGCATGACAGGGGAGGTAGAGACAGAGATGCACTTTCTCCTTTACTGTGATAAATATTCCTCACAAAGAGATTCATTATTCACAGAAATGACTACATATATTCCACATTTTTACAAATTGAACCCAGAGGAAAAACTAAGAATACTCATGGGCGAAGGAGCAATGGCTCCTCTTGCAGCCAAATATGTATTTTCCTGCCATAGCCTGAGGGACACTGAATAATAACATCTGCATAGTAAACAGTAACTTACTTATTATTACTATTATTGTTATTACTATAATTATTAATGTTTACTGTAGACTGTTACCATTTTATTGTATTTATTTTTGTATTATTATTTACTACCATTTTATATTATTATTTGCTATCATTTACAATTTTGTTACAATGTATATTGTATACATTGTTGCTTTGGCAATATTGACACAATGTTTTTCATGCCAATAAAGCAGCTTGAATTTGAATTTGAATTTGAGATGGAGAGAGAGAGAGAGAGATGGAGAGAGAGAGAGATGGAGAGAGAGAGAGATGGAGAGAGAGAGAGAGATGGAGAGAGAGAGGGAGAGGGAGAGAGAGAGATGGAGAGAGAGACAGATGGAGAGAGAGAGAGAGAGAGAGAGAGATGGAGAGAGAGAGAGATGGAGAGAGAGATGGAGATGGAGAGAGAGATGGAGGGAGAGAGAGAGAGAGAGAGAGAGAGAGAGAGAGAGAGAGAGAGAGAGAGAGATGGAGAGAGAGATGGAGAGAGATGGAGAGAGAGAGAGAGAGAGAGAGAGAGATGGAGAGAGATGGGGAGAGAGAGAGAGAGAGAGAGAGAGAGAGAGAGAGAGAGAGAGAGAGAGAGAGAGAGAGAGAGAGAGAGAGAGAGAGAGATGGAGAGAGAGAGAGAGATGGAGAGAGAGAGAGGACACTACATGAGTTTAGACCATACATACAGACAGACAAACAGAGACAGACAGACACAGACAGACACAGTGGGTAACAAAGCCAGCTGAGGTTAGAGAGGAGATCTGTGGCTGATTAATCTGATCTGCTCTTAGGAGGGGTCAGTCAGTCTAGACAGTCCTGATGCAGAGCGCTACAAAGCAGCAAATAGATATCAGCAAGAATTTCAATCTGCATCGTGAAACATCACCACCAAAACAATACGATCATTCAAACATCAAATGCAAACAGACAAGCAACTAAACAATCTCCGGTGAAAGGAGGTACAGGAGGTGGGAGGGGTGAGATACATTTCACAAACTCGTCAAAAATGTAATGTATTAAAGCAAAGACGATCGCGAAAATAAAGAAAACACAGGTGAAAATAATGGCAGTCTATTGAGGGGAAATCTTCACAAAGGCTATTGTGAGTTTCCCTTTCAGGCGGAAAAAGCGGCCTTCATTTCAGAGACCGCCATCTAGCTACCTACCGTCACAATGCTGAGGTAGTACAGCTTTGAAATGAATGGTCAATGAAGGCCATTTGTGCATCATTGCGGTGCCGGATAGAAGAATTCAGTGTGGGTACAATGTGTTGTGGAGTAGAAAGGCCTTGGTCTAGGTATAGAGGCCTCTTTCAGAAGAAGACAAATCAAACCAAATCATTCACATCAGCTTTGTAGCCGGGGCACTTAAACAGTCTAATTTACACTACATCCTTACATGAATATGAGAGGCTCTCTGAGACTATTCATCAACAGATACATTTTCAGTATTTCATCTCTAATACAGCATAGATCAGTCCCTCCAGGATTTCACAATACAATTGTGGTGATATCTGTGGCCAAAAATGCTTGATTTCGAGGAAACTTTTTCTAAATCATGTTTATTTCATATAAAGCAATAAAAAGTCATACGTGCTCAATATTAGTACAATATTAAGCAGAATATGTGTCTGTTCTGCCTGCAGCATGGTCTATTTTCTTGCACGCACAGTTGTTGGCCTGACCACGTCTCTGGAGATGATACGCTGAGCCGAAAGAGAGATCCTTCATTTCCATTCATTGATTCATTGATTCATTGAGGCCTGCAGTTCAAAAAAATTATAATATTGATTCTCGAATCAATCAAAATAGTAATTCAAAAAGAGCCAATGGCAGGAGGCACACACGTACCGATAGGACACATGGGGAGGGAGTAGCTCTGTTTTGTACCGTCAAAACTGTGATTATATGTAGAAGCCAGACAACATCATTTAAATTAAGCCTTTAAAATCGCTAGAGCAAAATATCAACAAGCGACTGGGAGAGAGTGAGCGCTGTCAGTTATACAGTTGAAGTTGGAAGTTTACATACACCTTAGCCAAATACATTTAAACTCAGTTTTTCACAAATCCTGACATTTAATCCTAATAAAACTCCCTGTCTTAGGTCAGTTAGGATCACCACTTTATTTTAAGAATGTGAAATGTCAGAATAATAGCAGAGAGAATGACTTATTTCAGCTTTAATTTATTTCATCACATTCCAAGTGGGTCAGAAGTTTACATACACTCAATTAGTATTTGATAGCATTGCCTTTAAATTGTTTAACTTGGGTCAAACGTTCCGGGTAGCCTTCCACAAGCTTCCCACAATAAGTTGGGTGCATTTTGGGTCATTCCACCTGATAGAGCTGGTGTAACTGAGTCAGGTTTGTAGGCCTCCTTGCTCGCACATGCTTTTTCAGTTCTGCCCACAGATTTTCTATAGGACTGAGGTCAGGGCTTTGTGATGGCCACTCAAATACCTTGACTTTGTTGTCATTAAGCGATTTTGCCACAACTTTGGAAGTATGCTTGGGCTCATTGTCCATTTGGCAGACCCATTTGCGACCAAGCTTTAACTTCCTGACTGATGTCTTAAGATGTTACTTCAATATATCCACATAATTTTCCTACCTCATGAAGCCATCTATATGTGAAGTGCACCAGCCCCTCCTGCAGCAAAGCACCCCCACAACATGATGCTGCCACTCCTATGCTTCAAGGTTGGGATGGTGTTCTTTGGCTTGCAAGCTTCCCCCTTTTTCCTCAAAACATAACGATGGTCATTATGGCCAAACAGTTCTATTTTTCTTTCATCAGACGAGGACATTTCTCCAAAAAGTACGATCTTTGTCCCCATATGCAGTTGCAAACCGTAGTCTGGCGGTTTTATGGCGGTTTTGGAGCAGTGGCTTCTTCCTTGCTGAGCGGCCTTTCAGGTTATGTCGATATAGGACTCGTTGTACTGTGGATATAGATACTTTTGTACCTGTTTCCTCTAGCATCTTCACAAGGTCCTTTGCTGTTGTTATGGGATTGATTTGCACTTTTCGCACCAAAGTACATTCATCTCTAGAAGACAGAACACGTCTCCTTCCTGAGCGGTATGACGGCTGCTTGGTCCCATGGTGTTTATACTTGCGTACCATTGTTTGTACAGATGAACGTGGTACCTTCAGGCATTTGGAAACGAGACTGGTGGAGGTCTATAATTCATTTCCTGAGGTCTTGGCTGATTTATTTTGATTTTCCCATGATGTCAAGCAAAGAGGCACTGAGTTTGAAGGAAGGGCTTGAAATACATCCACAGGTACACCTCCGATTGACTCAAATTATGTAAATCAGAAGCTTCTAAAGCGATGACATCATATTCTGGAATTTTCCAAGCTGTTTAAAGGCATAGTCAACTTAGTGTATGTACATTTCTGACCCACTGGAAATGTGATACAGTGAATTATAAGTTAAATAATCTGTCTGTAAACAATTGTTGGAAAAATTACTTGTGTCATGCACAAAGTAGATGGCCTAACCGACTTGCCAAAACTATAGTTTTTTAACAAGACATTTGTGGAGTGGTTGAAAAACGAGTCTTAAATGACTCCAACCTAAGTGTATGTAAACTTCTGAAGTTCAACTGTATATACAACAGCGAACCAATCTGTGGGTAAAGCGACGCTGCGACTCAAACCCCAAAAATTGTCACGGACTCCAGTCACCCAAGTCATAGACTGTCCTCTCTGCTACCGCACGGCAAGCGATACCGGAGCGCTAGGTCTAGGACCAAAAGACTTCTAACATATTCAACCCTCAAGGGATGTTGAAGAGCACCCTCAGTCTGCTGCTCTCTCCCTCTGCTGAGACTGACCATCAGCTGTGCTTCAAAAGTAATACAACAACGGATCTATTACCAGTGTGATCATGGGGCGGCAGGGTAGTGGTTAGAGCTTTTGGCTAGAAACCGGAAGGTTGCAAGTTCAAACCCCCGAGCTGACTAGGTACAAATCTGTCGTTCTGCCCCTGAACAGACAGTTAACCCACTGTTCCTAGGCCGTCATTGAAAATAAGAATTTGTTCTTAACAGACTTGCCTAGTTAAATAAAGGTAAAATAAATATAGCCAACCTCAAACTTTGAAATATAAAGTATTGTTAATGTCCCGAACCTCAATGCACTGGTTGGGCAATTCAAGCAAAGCCAATATATTGTGAAAATATATAAACACAGCAAAAAAAGAAACGTCTTATCACCGTCAACTGTGTTTATTTTCAGCAAACTTAACATATGTCAATATTTGTATAAACATAACAAGATTCAACAACTGAGACATAAACTGAACAAGTTCCACAGACTTGTGACTAACAGAAATGGAATAATGTGTCCCTGAACAAAGGGGGGTCAAAATCAAAAGTAACAGTCAGTATCTGGTGTGGCCACCAGCTGCATTAAGTACTGCAGTGCATCTCCTCCTCATGGACTGCACCATATTTGCCAGTTCTTGCTGTGAGATATTACCCCACTCTTCCACCAAGGCACCTGCAAGTTCCCGGACATTTCTGAGGGGAATCCAACAGGTCCCAGACATGCTCAATGGGATTGAGATCCGGGATCTTCGCTGGCCATGGCAGCACAGAACGAGCAGTATGGCTGGTGGCATTGTCATGCTGGAGGGTCATGTCAGGATGAGCCTGCAGGAAGGGTACCACATGAGGGAGGAGGATGTCTTCCCTATAACGCACAGCGTTGAGATTGCCTGCAATGACAACAAGCTCAGTCCGATGATGCTGTGACACACCGCCCCAGACCATAACGGACACTCCACCTCAATCCCGCTCCAGAGTACAGGCCTCAGTGTTACGCTCATTCCTTCGACGATAAACGCAAATCTGACCATCACCCCTGGTGAGACAATACCGCAACTCGTCAGTGAAGAGCAATTTTTGCCAGTCCTGTCTGGTCCAGCGACAGTGGGGTTGTACCCGAAGGCAACATTGTTGGAGGTGATGTCTGGTGAGGACCTGCCTTACAACAGACCTACAGGCCCTCAGTCCAGCCTCTCTCAGCCTATGGTGGACAGTCTGAGCACTGATGGAGGGATTGTGCATTCCTGGTGTAACTCGGGCAGTTGTTGTTGCCATCCTGTACCTGTCCAGCATGTGTGATGTTCGGATGAAACGATCCTGTGCAGGTGTTGTTACACGTGGTCTGTGATTGCTAGGACGATCAGCAGTCCGTCCTGTCTCCCAGTAGTGCTGTCTTAGGCGTCTCACAGTACGGATATTGCAATTTATTGCCCTAGCCACATCTGCAGTCCTCATGCCTCCTTGCAGCATGCCTAAGGCACGTTCACGCAGATGAGCAGGGACCCCGGGCATCTTTCTTTTGGTGTTTTTCAGAGTCAGCAGAAAGGCCTCTTTAGTGTCCTAAGTTTTCATAACTGTGACCTTAATTGCCTACCGTCTGTAAGCTGTTAGGGTCTTAACAACCGTTCCACAGGTGCATGTTCATTAACTGTTTATGGTTCATTGAACAATCATGGGAAACAGTGTTTAAACTCTTTACAATGAAGATCTGTTAAGTTATTTGGATTTTTAAGAATTATGTTTGAAAGACAAGGTCCTGAAAAAGTTACTTTTTTGTTGTTGCTGAGTGTAGGGCCTATAGCTTACTGCACAAACCTCATGCAACAGTACTGCTTCTGCAATTGGTTAATGTTGCATAGGCTTACATTTTTTTTTAAGTCATGAGAAAAAAAAAAATATTGGCTTCTATTTCGACTAAAAGTGATATTCTAGAGTTTTCCCTGCTAAAACTATCAATGTTTCCCTTTACTGTGGCAAGTGTGATCGAATCAACGCAATATTATTTCATTTTCAATGCAACATACCGAAACAAGACAAACTATGCAAGATATTCTGTTGTAGGCAGAACGCATCGGAGTAGGATTCTATTGCATTGACACACATTACAACATATTCTGATCCAAGATGGCCGTCAGACGTCTTTGTCCTGTCGTGTCCCTTCTATATATCTTTTTCCTCGCATATCTTTTATTTATTTTTTTCCTAAACCTCAACTAATAAATACTCTCCTGCAACCCGCCTCACCCAATGTGGCGTGGAAGTATTTCTATTTACTTCGGATCTGGAATCCCTCAACTGAAGCTAGTCAGCTAACTAGCTACCAGACAGCAAACCACAGCAGTCATCAGCTAACCTTTATCTGGGGAAGCTCTTTCCAGTTCGTACAATCGTGACTCAAACCAGAGCTTAAAGGAAATATTTTTTTCTCTCCATATCCCCAGATTCTTACTGCAAACTCGGAACATTTTCATCTGGATCTTTGCATATAGCTTACGACAATCCCGGGTGACCACTCCTTGCTAGCGTTTCCAACCAGGAGCAAGCACCAATCAGCCTAAAGCTAGCCCGGCTAGGTCTACTGGGCTACCACCGAAGACCACTCCTGGGCTACAATATCCGGACCCCTCCTACTGCCGGTACGGGGCACTGAACCCCGCCGATCCTCTACGACTGGAATACCGACATAATCTGCCCGAGGATTCCAACAGGCCCCTCAGGCGCGACGTCCCCTGAAGGCCCATTATGATAACCGCGGACTGCTAGCTACCTAGAGCTACTTGGAACCCCGCTAATCCACGACTGGTCTATCGAGGTCACCACACTCAATCATCAAGTTTGCAGACGACACTACAGTGGTAGGCTTGATTACCAACAACGACGAGACGGCCTACAGGGAGGAGGAGAGGGCCCTAGGAGTGTGGTGTCAGGAAAATAACCTCACACTCAATGTCAACCAAAAAAAGGAGATGATTGTGGACTTCAGGAAACAGAAGAGGGAGCACCCCCCTATCCACATCGACAGAACAGTAGTGGACAAGGTGGAACGTTTTTAGTTCCTCAGCGTACACATCACGGACAAACTGAAATGGTCCACCCACACAGACAGCGTGGTGAAGAAGGCGCAGCAGCACCTATTCAACCTCAGGAGGCTGAAGAAATTCGGCTTGTCACCAAAAACACTCACAAACTTTTACAGATGCACAATCGAGAGCATCCTGTCGGGCTGTATCACCGCCTGGTATGGCAACAGCTCCGCCCACAACAGTAAGGCTCTCCAGAAGTTAGTGAGGTCTGCACAACGCATCACCAGGGGCAAACTACCTGCCCTCCAGGACACCTACACCACCCGATGTCACAGGAAGGCCATAAAGATCATCAAGGACAACAACCACCCGAGCCACTGCCTGTTCACCCCCTATCATCCAGAAGGCGAGGTCAGTACAGGTGCGTCAAAGTTGGGACTGAGAGACTGAAAAACAGCTTTTATCTCAAGGCCATCAGACTGTTAAACAACCATCACTAAAGTTGAGTGGCTGCTGCCAACATACTGACTCAAATCTCTAGCCACTTTAATAATTAAACATTTGATGTAATAAATGTATCACTAGTCACTTTAAACAATGGCACTTTATATAATGTTTACAGACTCTACATTACTCATCTCACATGTATGTACTGTACTCAAAGCACCTGAGATTGGAAAGGCAGGACAATGAATAACACACACACACACACACACACACACAGCTGAGGTGAGGGGCTACTGTCTTGCTGCGCTGGCTGGCACTTTTGTCATGATGGTCCTTTGGTTTTACATCAAACAAAACTGGATGCTTTGCATATGGCTCCACTAATTTCTGCTAGGGTGACCCTGCATTTATCATCCCTTCTCACCCTTTCCTGCCTAATGTGGCTCTGATAGCATGCCTCAAAATACATGTCTGACAAAACACTGCTGCTCTGCTCGATAGAGACAAACTGCCTTCTTCAGGCTACCACTATGGCTACCACTATGGCTGACAGAGAGAGAGAGAGAGAGAGAGAGAGAGAGAGAGAGAGAGAGAGAGAGACATAGAGACATAGAGACATAGAGAGACATATTTCCCTCAGATTACACAGATCCACAAAGAATTTGAAAACAAATCCAATTTGGATAAACTCCCATATCTACTGGGTGAAATTCCACGAGAAAAGGGCAACCAGTGAAGAACACACACCATTGTAAATACAACCCATATTTATGCTTATTTATTTTATCTTGTGTGCTTTAACCATTTGTACATAGTTAAAACACTGTATATATATAATATGACATTTGGATTGTCTTTATTGTGTGTAATGTTTACTGTTATTTTTTATTGTTTATTTCACTTTATATATTCACTTTATATATTATCTACCTCACTTGCTCTGGCAATGTTTACACATGTTTCCCATGCCAATAAAGCCCCTTGAATTGAATTGAATTGATTTGAGAGATAGAGAGAGAGAGAGAGAGAAGAGAGAGAGAGAGAGAGACTCCCACTGCACTCTGCCAGCTATGTAGAACCTTGAGATTGGAAGAAAAACCTTTAGAACACACTACTACACTCAACTACTCAGACATTCAGAGGACAGGGGATGAATACAGTACTGGATGTGGATGTTCTGTCTTGATATGATTTTGTTTTTCACAGTGGTGAAAAAAGAAGACTAAGAAACAGCAGCATCTGGCTCTTGTGTGAGGAGCAGTAGATAGTGGTATCGGAGTGAGAGAGAAAGAAAGAGAGAGAGGGGTGGAAGAGAGCGAGAGAGAGAGAGAGAGATAGAGAGAGGTGGAAGAGAGAGAGAGAGAGAGGTGGAAGAGAGAGAGAGAAAGAGAGAGAGAGAGAGAGCGAGAGAGAGAGAGATAGAGAGAGAGATAGAGAGATAGAGAGAGAGAGAGAGAGAGAGAGAGAGAGAGAGAGAGGTGGAAGAGAGAGAGAGAGATGGAAGAGAGAGATAGAGCAAAATTGAAGAAAAGTATAATTTGGTAAAGGGTGTTTGAGTTTTCAGGAAAGCAGTTTGACAGAGCTAGGAGTCAGAGAGGGGGGGTGGGGGGGGCAGTGGTGAACTGTAGGCTTAAGGAACATATTTGTGATTTCCTCAGTGGCGCGCCACAGGAGAGCTGGCCAGTTGGCACGGTGTGTTCAGACTGAGGCCTCGGCTGGTGCCAGTCCTGGAGACTGCCAGGCTCTGAGTCCTGGGCAGAGAAGAGCAGAGACCTCATGGTCACTATAAGTACAGGGGCTGGAGAAGGGAGAGGGGAAGATGAGGAAGAGGAGGATAACAGGGTGAGTGAAGCCAGAGAAGACTTTGCCTAAGTTAGGTCCCAGAGAACTTGTCACCAGAGCAGAGAGAATGAGAGTTTTCTGAAAGCACCAGGGATAGACCCAAGTCCTGAAACACACATTAACATGAATGTGTTCTCTTCGTGTGTCAAGTTAGGCATCGGTCTCTCCAACCGATCGGTGATGGAACATAGTCTCATAATAGCTCTCCAACCGCTGCCACCATCATCATCTAACTCCTGGCATCTCATCCACCCACCAAAAGTTCACTGGGGATGAATGTCCACCAACTTCTTCTCCATAATGCGCCCTCCTCAAACAACATTTCTCACATCAGAGACTACCTACGTATGTATGGAGGCAGACAGGGACACAGAGAGGGAAGAGATGCCATAGAAAAATATATCCATATCCCACACACAGAAAATACACACTGATCTTATATAGATACAGTAGACAGGCACAAACATATGTGTGTGTGTGTGTGTGTGTGTGTGTGTGTGTGTGTGTGTGTGTGTGTGTGTGTGTGTGTGTGTGTGTGTGTGTGTGTGAATAAATCTACACATTCTGTACGTTCTGTTGAGAGATGGTGGGGTGGTTGGTTGGCACCCACACATTTGTGTGTTGGGAGACAGATACATTCTTACATAAGCCCTTATATAACGCAGCCCGTCTTGTCCAATAACCTCACTCCCTTTTCACTGTGGGAGCAGGAAGGGGCTGGGTTAAGTAAGCACCCCCAGTCCCCCCATTCTCACCCTTGGCAACAGAGGAAGATGAAAAGGAGAGCACAAGCAGACAGGTAGGCTGACAGAGACAGGTAGAAAGGCAGGCTGACAGAGACAGGTAGACAGGCAGGCTGACAGAGACAGGTAGACAGGCAGGCTGACAGAGACAGGTAGACAGGCAGGCTGACAGAGACAGGTAGACAGGCAGGCTGACAGAGACAGGTAGACAGGCAGGCTGACAGAGACAGGTAGAGAGGCAGGCTGACAGAGACAGGTAGACAGGCAGGCTGACAGAGACAGGTAGACAGGCAGGCTGACAGAGACAGGTAGACAGGCAGGCTGACAGAGACAGGTAGAGAGGCAGGCTGACAGAGACAGGTAGAGAGGCAGGCTGACAGAGACAGGTAGAGAGGCAGGCTGACAGAGACAGGTAGAGAGGCAGGCTGACAGAGACTGGTAGACAGGCAGGCTGACAGAGACAGGTAGACAGGCAGGCTGACAGAGACAGGTAGACAGGCAGGCTGACAGAGACAGGTAGACATGCAGGCTGACAGAGACAGGTAGAGAGGCAGGCTGACAGAGACAGGTAGAGAGGCAGGCTGACAGAAACAGGTAGAGAGGCAGGCTGACAGAGACAGGTAGACAGGCAGGCTGACAGAGACAGGTAGACATGCAGGCTGACAGAGACAGGTAGAGAGGCAGGCTGACAGAGACAGGTAGAGAGGCAGGCTGACAGAGACAGGTAGACAGGCAGGCTGATAGAGACAGGTAGACAGGCAGGCTGACAGAGACAGGTAGAGAGGCAGGCTGACAAAGACAGGTAGACAGGCAGGCTGATAGAGACAGGTAGACAGGCAGGCTGACAGAGACAGGTAGACATGCAGGCTGACAGAGACAGGTAGAGAGGCAGGCTGACAGAGACAGGTAGAGAGGCAGGCTGACAGAAACAGGTAGAGAGGCAGGCTGACAGAGACAGGTAGACAGGCAGGCTGACAGAGACAGGTAGACAGGCAGGCTGACAGAGACAGGTAGAGAGGCAGGCTGACAGAGACAGGTAGACAGGCAGGCTGATAGAGACAGGTAGACAGGCAGGCTGACAGAGACAGGTAGAGAGGCAGGCTGACAAAGACAGGTAGACAGGCAGGCTGATAGAGACAGGTAGACAGGCAGGCTGACAGAGACAGGTAGACATGCAGGCTGACAGAGACAGGTAGAGAGGCAGGCTGACAGAGACAGGTAGACAGGCAGGCTGACAGAGACAGGTAGACAAGCAGGCTGACAGGTAGACAGGCAGGCTGACAGAGACAGGTAGACAGGCAGAGGGGGTCTGGCTCTCACTGGGCTGTGGGTCCATGAGTGTGAGGGTACGCACAGCTGCTCCGTGATGTCTTATCCATGCTGTTTGAATGCTCTTTGCTGGTACTGGTAGCAAATGAAAGTCAGGGGTCTACATTTCATCTAACCTCATCTCCCCAAGTCCTTAAAGCCAAGTACAAGGGCTTGAGTGTGTGTGAGAGAGAGAGAGAGAGAGAGAGAGAGAGAGAGAGAGAGAGCATGAGAGAGAGAGAGAGATGAACCAGGAGGAGATAAGAAAATGGACAGAGAGATAGGGTTAGTTTGACAGAGCAAAAGAGATGGTGGGAGATGGAAAGAAAGATGAAGGGAGGAGGGACAGACAGAGGGTGAATGCTAGTATTCTATCTGACATGAAGCCATCCTCACTGCAGCAATCCTCTCCCATTCAAAGATCTTTAGCTGCTTTTTGATCTAACTAGAATTAATCCATACACTATGAAGGGGGCAACATGCTAGTGAGCGCAGAGCAGGAGAAATGAACCACAGGCCGCTTGATGTGCTTGATCAGAAATGTGTTTATTAACAGCAAAGGGGAGAAATAATTAACCCAGAGACAGCTTGTTTTCTAGAGGTCTGCTAGTGTGTCAAACGGTTCATCCCCCAAGGCTCAAATCCCCCCTCCCTCTAGCCTCCCACAAGGCTCACATCCCCCCTCCCCCTAGCCTCCCCCTTTCCCCCAGACTACTTTCTTCTCAATTATGTGGATGAATGTATCTGTGTAGTATGCATGCATGCATGCATGTATGTATGTATGTATGTATGTATGTATGTATGTATGTGTGTGTGTGTGCGTGCGTGCGTGCTTGCGTGCGTGCATGTACGTATGTGTATGTATGTATATATGCATGCATGCATGTATGTATGTACTGTATGTACTGTATGTATGTATGTATGTATGTATGTACTGTATGTATGTATGTATGTATGTATGTACTGTATGTATGTACTGTATGTATGTACTGTATGTATGTATGTATGTACTGTATGTATGTATGTATGTATGTACTGTATGTATGTATGTATGTATGTATGTATGTATGTATGTATGTATGTATGTATGTACTGTATGTATGTATGTATGTATGTATGTATGTATGTATGTATGTATGTGTATGTATGTATGTATGTATGTACTGTATGTATGTATGTACTGTATGTACTGTATGTATGTATGTATGTATGTATGTATGTATGTACTGTATGTATGTACTGTATGTATGTATGTATGTACTGTATGTACTGTATGTACTGTATGTATGTATGTATGTACTGTATGTATGTATGTATGTATGTATGTATGTACTGTATGTACTGTATGTATGTATGTATGTATGTACTGTATGTATGTATGTATGTACTGTATGTATGTATGTATGTATGTATGTATGTGTATGTATGTACTGTATGTATGTACTGTATGTATGTATGTATGTATGTATGTATGTACTGTATGTACTGTATGTATGTATGTATGTATGTACTGTATGTATGTATGTATGTACTGTATGTATGTATGTATGTATGTATGTACTGTATGTATGTATGTATGTATGTATGTACTGTATGTACTGTATGTATGTATGTATGTATGTACTGTATGTATGTATGTATGTACTGTATGTACTGTATGTATGTATGTATGTACTGTATGTATGTATGTATGTATGTATGTATGTGTATGTATGTATGTATGTATGTACTGTATGTACTGTATGTATGTATGTATGTATGTATGTATGTATGTATGTATGTATGTATGTACTGTATGTATGTATGTATGTATGTATGTACTGTATGTACTGTATGTATGTATGTATGTATGTACTGTATGTATGTATGTATGTACTGTATGTATGTATGTATGTATGTATGTATGTATGTGTATGTATGTATGTATGTATGTACTGTATGTACTGTATGTATGTATGTATGTACTGTATGTATGTATGTATGTATGTATGTATGTATGTATGTATGTATGTATGTGTATGTATGTGTGCCTTTGGAAAGTATTCAGTCCCCTTGACTTTTTGCACATTTTGTTAGGTTACAGTCTTGTTCTAAAACTGATTAAATATAGTTTTATCCTCATCAATCTACACACAATACCCAAAATGACAGAGGAAAAACTGGTTTTTAGATTTTTTCGCTAATTTATTTAAAAAAAAATAATAATAATTAAATATCACATTTACATAAGTATTCAGACCCTGTACTCAGTACTTTGTTGAAGCACCTTTAGCAGTGATTACAGCCTCGAGTCTTGGGTATGACTCTACAAGCTTGGCACACCTGTACTTGGGGAATTTCTCCCATTCTTCTCTGCAGATCCTCTCAAGCTCTGTCAGGTTGGATGGGGAGTGTTGCTGCACAGCTGTTTTCAGGTCTCTCAAGAGATGTTAGATCGGGTTCAAGTTCAGACTGGCTGGGCCACTCAAGGACATTCAGAGACTTGTCCCGAAGCCACTCCTGTGTTGTCTTGGCTGTGTGCTTATGGTCATTGTCCTGTTGGAAGGTGAACCATCGCCCCATTCTGAGGTCCTGAGCGCTCTGGGGGAGCAGGTTTTCATCAAGGATCTTCTCTGCACTTTGCTTAGTTAAATTTTGCCTGGCACCTGACTAGTCTCCCAGTCTCTGCCGCTGAAAAACATCTCCACCATGTTGCCACCACCATGCTTCACTGTAGGGATGGTGCCAGGTTTCCTCCAGACGTGATGCTTGGCATTCAGGTCAAAGAGTTCAATCTTGGTTTCATCAGACCAGAGAATCTTGCTTCTCATTGTCTGAGAGTCTTTAGGTGCCTTTTGGCAAACTCCAAGAGGGCTGTCATGTGCCTTTTACTGAGCAGTGGATTCCTTCTGGCCACTCTACCATAAAGGCCTGTTTGGTAGTGTGCTACAGACATGGTTGTCCTTCTGGAAGGTTCTTCCTCTCCACAGAGGAACTCTAGAGCTCTGTCAGAGCGACCATCGAGTACTTGGTCACCTCCCTGACCAAGGCCCTTCTCCCTCGATTGCTCAGTTTGCAGGAATTTTTTGGTACCCATCCCCAGATCTGTGCCTCGACACAATCATGTCTCGGATCTCTACAGACAATTCCTCATGGCTTGGTTTTTGCTCTGACATGCACTGTCAACTGTGGGTCTTATATAGATTTGCCTTTCCAAATCATGTCCAATCAATTGAATTTACCACATGTAAACCAATCAAGTTGTAGAAACATCAAGGATGATCAATGGAAACAGGATGCACCTGAGCTCAATTTCAAGTCTCATAGCAAAGGGTCTGAATAGTCGGTTCTGGCTTTGTCAATATGGGGTATTGTGTGTTGATGGCTGTTGATTATTATTTATTTTAATCCATTTTAGATTGTAACAGAACAAAATGTGGAAAAGGTCAAGGGGTCTGAATACTTTCCTGAAGGCACTGTATGTGTTGCGTGTGCATGTGTTTGTGGCCATGTCCATGTGTGTTGCGTGTGCACGTGTTTGTGGCCATGTCCATGTGTGTTGTGTGTGCATGTGTTTGTGGCCATGTCCATGTGTGTTGTGTGTGCATGTGTTTGTGGCCATGTCCATGTGTGTTGTGTGTGCATGTGTTTGTGGCCATGTCCATGTGTGTTGTGTGTGCATGTGTTTGTGGCCATGTCCATGTGTGTTGTGTGTGCATGTGTTTGTGGCCATGTCCATGTGTGTTGTGTGTGCATGTGTTTGTGGCCATGTCCATGTGTGTTGTGTGTGCATGTGTTTGTGGCCATGTCCATGTGTGTTGTGTGTGCATGTGTTTGTGGCCATGTCCATGTGTGTTGTGTGTGCACGTGTGCACACATTAAAGTGCATTTGCGAAGTAAAATTGTGGGTAGTACATTTCCTGTATTGTGGTCCAGTACCACTGGCCTATGAAAGCCACAAGACTCCTACATTGGAAATGGAGGAAGAGAAACTTGACTATTGCTTCCCATGAAGCTAGATCCTCGTGGGGAGCAGGAGGGGGCTACGGCTGTACTCCCCAGCCCATGTCAGTGCAGGTGGAGTGGGGCTGTCAGGGGATAGCCTGGGGTGGCTGAGGGAGGGCTGCCTGGCCTGGGGGTCTTGGTGGGATGGCTAAGCCCCCCCTGATCCCCCCCAGCACCATGGCGAGAGGGTGATGGTTTGGGTGAGGGAGTTATGACACTGTCACAGGCCATAGACACACGGCAGAGACCCAGGGGACAGGGAAAAATGACACATTCAAATACACTCTCTCAAATGCTCTCACACACATACACACACGCACAGACACGCATGCAACACCACACACACACACAAACAAACACACATCCTCTTCTTCCTCTGAGATGAAATCCTATATATCTGTAGTATGGTTACATACAGTTACATACAGAGTAAGAAAGAAAGAGTGAGAGAAAGAAAGAAAGAGTGAGAGAAAGAGTGATGAGAGAGACCACGGCAGAATCTTTGGCACACAGAGCCCAGGAGAGAATGGCTGTCACGGACAACACACCACATGAATATTTAGCAGGCATTAAAATGACAAAATATATATATATTTTTTAAATAGCAGGTTACAGGACAAAAAAAGAGAGATATTCCTGGAATTAGCAGTGGGACAAGTGCCCACCCCACACCGCCCACAACCTTCTTCAAAAGAAAAGCAGAGAGATGCTTTAAATAATGTGGGTTCATGGAGAGTCTACCAGTAAATCCAACAGATCAAAGAACCACCATCACCACCAGGCTCCTGCACAAGCTGTCAGAGCAGAGAGAGACAGAGAGAGCTGTGTGAGCCTGGCGCACCCAGCCTAGTACCTAGCCTAGCACCTAGCCTAGCTATCTAAGCACTGCAGAGAGAGAGAGAGAGAGAGAGCTGTGTGAGCCTAGCGCAACCAGCCTAGCTATCTAAGCACTGCAGAGAGAGAGAGAGGGCTGTGTGAGCCTAGCGCACCCAGCCTAGCAATCTAAGCACTGCAGAGAGAGAGAGAGAGAGTTGTGTGACCATAGCACCCAGCCTAGCTATCTAAGCACTGCAGAGAGAGAGAGAGAGAGAGAGAGAGAGAGAGAGAGAGAGAGCTGTGTGAGCCTAGCACTTAGCCTAGCACCTGCTACCTGAGCACTGCAGCCTAGTCTTAAGTAACACAGCAAACACAGAGCCTGCAGGCTGCCAGTACTGAACACCCAACACTGATTGATACATAGAACCTCAACACTACAGAAATAGGCTAGACTTTATTATAGACTCAATAGGAGAGACAGCGCTTCAGTAGTGTACCCTGAGAAGCAATAGAGATCACAGAATAAGCTATTTTCCAGGAAGTAATAGTATATTCAACCCTCTCCCCTTCCCTTTCTCCTCACTCCTCTTCCTCCTCCAACTACATGTTCCACCTCTTCCCTCTGCAGCATGGTTTAATTCTTTCTCTCCCCCTCTCTCTGTGTTGATGTGCAGAGGAGAGGAAGAGGACTGTGCCCTAGAACAGGGATGAACTGGCTTGTTAACAGAATCAGCACTTTATCAAAGAAACCAAACATGATTTATTTGTAATAATTCCACCACGTTTCACACTCACACTGGCTGACTGTCCTATCACACTGGCTGACTGTCCCAGAGGTGGTTGGCTAGAGGGGCGATGCGGGAGAGACAAGACCAGAGGAGGAAAACAACCACTCACCAGCTCCACCAATGACAAGCCTCCGTAGCTGTGCGCCACGATAAAGACATTCCTGGCGGCAGCGTTGGACACAAAGTGGTCCCACACGTACAGCAAGTGTTCCTCGGGGGAGCCGTTTTCCTGTAACACAAGGACTTCACGTTACAGCGCCAAAACAAACACAAAACACACAGGAGCAACAGAGAGAGGAAGAAGGGGTGAGAAATCAGAGGCAGACAAAACACACAGGAGCAACAGAGAGAGGAAGAAGGGGTGAGAAATCAGATGCAGACAAAACACACAGGAGCAACAGAGAGAGGAAGAAGGGGTGAGAAATCAGAGGCAGACAAAACACACAGGAGCAACAGAGAGAGGAAGAAGGGGTGAGAAATCAGAGGCAGACAAAACACACAGGAGCAACAGAGAGAGGAAGATTGAAGAAGGGGTGAGAAATCAGAGGCAGACAAAAATAGACAGATGGATTTAAAAACTGATTTAACTAAGTGATAATGCCAGAGAAGCAGGTGTTTGGAGGATATATTGGCACGGGTGTTGTTAGGCCTGAGACTAAGTCCTCCAAAGACCGGCTTCGAGGGCATTATCACTTTTATACAACGGTTTACCAACATCTGCAAATAATGATTGACATATTTTCATTAGAAACATTTTTATTAATTCATTCATACTATTGCATATAGTCACGATACAAATCTAGGGTTGTCAGAGAAGCGACCCAGTCGTTCAGTCTTTTGTTCTGTATCTATTGATGAGACCCAGTCGTTCAGTCTTTTGTTCTGTATCTATTGATGAGACCCAGTCGTTCAGTCTTTTGTTCTGTATCTATTGATGAGACCCAGTCGTTCAGTATTTTGTTCTATATCTATTGATGAGACCCAGTCATTCAGTCTTTTGTTCTGTATCTACGGACGAGACCCAGTCATTCAGTCTTTTGTTCTGTATCTATTGATGAGACCCAGTCATTCAGTCTTTTGTTCTGTATCTATTGATGAGACCCAGTCATTCAGTCTTTTGTTCTGTATCTATTGATGAGACCCAGTCATTCAGTCTTTTGTTCTGTATCTACGGACGAGACCCAGTCGTTCAGTCTTTTGTTCTGTATCTATTGATGAGACCCAGTCGTTCAGTCTTTTTGTTCTGCATCTATTGATGCGACCCAGTCATTCAGTCTTTTGTTCTGTATCTACGGACGAGACCCAGTCATTCAGTCTTTTGTTCTATATCTATTGATGAGACCCAGTCATTCAGTATTTTGTTCTATATCTATTGATGAGACCCAGTCGTTCAGTCTTTTGTTCTGTATCTATTAATGAGACCCAGTCATTCAGTCTTTTGTTCTATATCTATTGATGAGACCCAGTCATTCAGTCTTTTGTTCTGTATCTATTGATGAGACCCAGTCATTCAGTATTTTGTTCTATATCTATTGATGAGACCCAGTCGTTCAGTCTTTTGTTCTGTATCTATTGATGAGACCCAGTCATTCAGTCTTTTGTTCTGTATCTATTGATGAGACCCAGTCGTTCAGTCTTTTGTTCTGTATCTATTGATGAGACCCAGTCATTCAGTCTTTTGTTCTGTATCTATTGATGAGACCCAGTAATTCAGTCTTTTGTTCTGTATCTATTGATGAGACCCAGTCGTTCAGTCTTTTGTTCTATATCTATTGATGAGACCCAGTCATTCAGTATTTTGTTCTATATCTATTGATGAGACCCAGTCATTCAGTATTTTGTTCTGTATCTATTGATGAGACCCAGTCGTTCAGTCTTTTGTTCTATATCTATTGATGAGACCCAGTCATTCAGTCTTTTGTTCTGTATCTATTGATGAGACCCAGTCATTCAGTCTTTTGTTCTGTATCTATTGATGAGACCCAGTCATTCAGTCTTTTGTTCTGTATCTATTGATGAGACCCAGTCGTTCAGTCTTTTGTTCTATATCTATTGATGAGACCCAGTCGTTCAGTCTTTTGTTCTGTATCTATTGATGAGACCCAGTCATTCAGTCTTTTGTTCTGTATCTATTGATGAGACCCAGTCGTTCAGTCTTCTGTTCTGTATCTATTGATGAGACCCAGTCGTTCAGTCTTTTTGTTCTGTATCTATTGATGCGACCCAGTCATTCAGTCTTTTGTTCTGTATCTACTGATGAGACCCAGTCGTTCAGTCTTTTGTTCTGTATCTACTGATGAGACCCAGTCGTTCAGTCTTTTGTTCTGTATCTATTGATGAGACCCAGTCATTCAGTCTTTTGTTCTGTATCTACTGATGAGACCCAGTCGTTCAGTCTTTTGTTCTGTATCTATTGATGAGACCCAGTCATTCAGTATTTTGTTCTATATCTATTGATGAGACCCAGTCATTCAGTATTTTGTTCTATATCTATTGATGAGACCCAGTCATTCAGTCTTTTGTTCTGTATCTACTGATGAGACCCAGTCGTTCAGTCTTTTGTTCTGTATCTATTGATGAGACCCAGTCATTCAGTATTTTGTTCTATATCTATTGATGAGACCCAGTCATTCAGTATTTTGTTCTATATCTATTGATGAGACCCAGTCATTCAGTCTTTTGTTCTGTATCTATTGATGAGACCCAGTCATTCAGTATTTTGTTCTATATCTATTGATGAGACCCAGTCATTCAGTATTTTGTTCTATATCTATTGATGAGACCCAGTCATTCAGTCTTTTGTTCTGTATCTATGGACGAGACCCAGTCGTTCAGTCTTTTGTTCTGTATCTATTGATGAGACCCAGTCGTTCGTTCTAAATGTTTTATTGACACCCCCCCTATCCACATCAATGGAACAGTAGTGGAGAGGGTAGTAAGTTTTAAGTTCCTCGGCGTACACATCACAGACAAACTGAATTGGTCCACCCACACAGACAGCATCGTGAAGAAGGCGCAGCAGCGCCTCTTCAACCTCAGGAGGCTGAAGAAATTCGGCTTGTCACCAAAAGCACTCACAAACTTCTACAGATGCACAATCGAGAGCATCCTGTCGGGCTGTATCACCGCCTGGTACGGCAACTGCTCCGCCCACAACCGTAAGGCTCTCCAGAGGGTAGTGAGGTCTGCACAACGCATCACCGGGGGCAAACTACCTGCCCTCCAGGACACCTACACCACCCGATGTCACAGGAAGGCCATAAAGATCATCAAGGACAACAACCACCCGAGCCACTGCCTGTTCACCCCGCTATCATCCAGAAGGCGAGGTCAGTACAGGTGCATCAAAGCTGGGACCGAGAGACTGAAAAACAGCTTCTATCTCAAGGCCATCAGACTGTTCAACAGCCACCACTAACATTGAGTGGCTGCTGCCAACACACTGACTCAACTCCAGCCACTTTAATAATGGGAATTGATGGGAAATGATGTAGAATATATCACTAGCCACTTTAAACAATGCTACCTAATATAATGTTTACATACCCTACATTATTCATCTCATATGTATATGTATATACTGTACTCTATATCATCTACTGCATCTTTATGTAATACATGTAACACTAGCCACTTTAACTATGCCACTTTGTTTACATACTCATCTCATATACCATCTACTGTATCTTGCCTATGCCGCTCTGTACCATCACTCATTCATATATCTTTATGTACATATTCTTTATCCCTTTACACTTGTCTGTATAAGGTAGTAGTTTTGTAATTGTTAGCTAGATGACTTGTTGGTTATTACTGTATTGTCGGAACTAGAAGCACAAGCATTTCGCTACACTCGCATTAACATCTGCTAACCATGTGTATGTGACAAATAAAATTTGATTTGATTTGATTTGACATCCTGGCTGGCAACGTTCTTATTGCTAGCTAGCCAACTACGGATAAATTACAGTAACGTCAAAAAGCTGATTCATGATTTCGACTGGCTGAGAAACGCTGTCTGTCTGGCTCGTCCCGACTCGTTCATTACTATGGGACAGCAGGAGATCGAATTTCAATATTGAAACAATGTTGCAAATGTTGGAGAGACAGACAGCAAGGTTTCTACAAATCTCCGCTGTTGAAAACTAAACAGTCTAAAAGACCAATCAGCATCTAGGATTAGACCCACCCGTTATATAAAGATAAACTAAATATGAGAGACATAAAGAGAAGAAGGGAAAGTAACAGAAATGGTTCTGCCACAGTAAGCATGAAGGCCTATCTATTCCAGGGACAGTGATAAAATGAAACACTGCTGATGGCAGAGGGTGTTTTTTTTTAGAAATACTGACTGCGCACTGGATCAATAGGTCTTGCATATTGCAAATGTCCGAAATGTAAAACTACGTGACATAACGTTTAAATCTTAATTTGTACCTTGCTGCAGGATCGATGGAGCACCTGTAGGTAGGCGTATTTTAAACCAAACTAAATTCCAACTCACACAAAGTATATGCATGAACAATGGTGAATCAAATCACACACATGCACTCGCACGCACAAATCAGATGAGATTCAATACATCTGACCATAAAGTCCACACACGTGGGTTGTGTTTTAACGGAGCATCACTAAGTGCAATTGTTTGTGCCATGCTCCATCTTCAGCAGGCAAATAAATACCCTTTCTGTCATTTGGTGAAACCACTCCAAAGACCTTTGAGAGCAAAAACAGTCTGGTTAGCTGACAGAGGGGGTAAATGGTAACAGAGCTTCATGCGCACTTAGCCTAAATGTCTGGGGCGGTTGTTTTACACTATGCTGTGACTGACGGTTCTAGTGGCTTATCTGAGGCAATGGCTGTTTGTTTCATAAAGGTCAGGGGAAAATGCTGTGCCATTTCACACAGCTTACACCCACGCACACCCAAGCATTGCGTATTGAAAACAGACAAAATACTTTTCATTATAGTTGTTGATTCGCTGTTGTTATTGTGCTGGAGCGATCACGTGTGTGCGTACGTGTGCATGTGTGTGGAGGTACAGTAAATAACAAAAAAAAGAATTAAACTAAAATCCCCTACGCAAAAATGTATGGGGAAAAAACAATTGGAATCATTTCTGCTTAAACATTTTTTATATACAGTACCATTCAAAAGTTTGGACACACCTACTAATTTATGGCTCTACACAGAACTATGAAGCTGGTTGAGAGAATGCCAAGAGTGTGCAAAGATGTCATCAAGGCAAAGGGTGGCTACTTTGAAGAATCTCAAATATAAAATAAAGTTTGATTTGTTTAACACTTTATTTGGTTGCTACATGATTCCACATGTATTATTTCATAGTTTTGATGTCTTCACTATTATTCTACAATTATAAAGAACCCCCTTTGAATGAGTAGGTGTGTCCAAACTATAAATTATTATTTTGTATAATAATTTAAATACAAAAACTCTGTTTTGAATCTGGTGTCATTTTGTGTACCAGTTCATAAACCATGTTCCATGGAATCCGTACATCGAAAATCTCTTCCCAACTACTTTGCAATCTATATGGCAAAATATTTTGGTCCTTAAATGAGTGGTAAACTTTTTTTTTTGTTTAACCAATTTTGTTTTTTAATGCAGGGCCGACAGAGAAGTTCCTTACTTGCTCCCCTTTCCACTTGACGTTTCCATATATTTTTGTTAGCTGCATGTGTGACATAACTCCACCAGTCCTATTTATGATATCATTTACAAATATTATATTCTTTTAAATTTTGTTTCCCCCCCCAAAAAAGTATGTTTTATCAAATAGTACATTTCAGTTCAACCATAATATTTGTTGAAAGGTTGTAATCTGAAAAGGGAAAAGGGCCATTCCTGAACATGGCCTTAGACATTCTTATTCATCTGCTAGATAAACCAGTTAGGATTTCAGTATAAACTCTTGGCTTGTTTATGTTTGCTGTTGTAATTATATAAGGAGGGAGGGTGGTTGTGTTCAGAGCCAGACTCTACGGAGGGTGATGCAAAGGTGGGTAACACTGCGCCCTTCCCCACCCTGATCACCATGGGAGGTGGGGTGTGTTGGGGTGGGGTGGGGGCAGAGTTGGCTGTCTGAAGGCCTGTGACAACAAGTCCTTTGAAGTCCTCCTCTCCTTCCCTGAGTCACCATTCATCTACAAGGGCTCTGTTTCATAATCCCTCCCTCCCTCAAACTACACTTGCTGTTCTCTCTCTCTTCACATGACCTTCCCTACTGAGGCTTGTTAGGTGGTCATCAGGACTTACACACATCCCTCGTAATTGAGAAGTAGACATTGGTTTGAAACTAAACATTAAGAACATTTACATGGGCACCGCGATGCCTACTCTACCAAGGTTTTCCAGAACACAGCTTTGACCTACTACAGTAGCTATGTTGGTCTACTGTACTTCAAACAATGTGTACGCAGGTTGACTAGGATTCAAAACATCTCAAACAGCGTAATTCATACTCTTGGAGGAGGTTCTCCCACAACAGTGTGATTTATACTGCATACAAGTTAAAGTATTGGATTCATCACACATTACACTAATCCCATTACACTACCATTTCAAACTCGTTTTATCCCTCTTGCTGTGTTCTGGTCAAATTAGACCGATTTACAAGTTCTCTCTGAAAAAAATGTTGTTCATTTAATCGGTTGTCATAAGGTTCCATGACATTGTACACATAGGGCATCTGAACACACAAAATACATTTAGATGATTTATTACATTTTGGGTATTTTATTGAACTTTTGTACACCTGTGGTGTTCACGGTCAAAAATGACCGGTCGTTAGAAATGAATGGGTGAGACTACAATAAGTGTATAATATTGAGTTCAGTCACATGCCCATTCATCAGATGGACACACTTCCTCTCCCAGTCCCCCACATGCATGTGTGTTTGAGCACACACACACACACACACACCTCACTCCCCTTCTTGGCATCCATGGCAACCCCTACAGGAACCTTTCCCCAATAGAATCTTTTCCCCATGGGAACCACACCCGTTGGCATTCTCACAAACAATCTCAACATTGTTTCAATAATATATTGAACTTTTCTCACAGCTCTGGTATATAAAGCTTTTTTAAGACCTGGCTCACAATTCATTCTGTGGCAGCACAATGACCAAATGATATACTGTATGTGAGGCTCTTGATCATATCTTTGATCATGATACTGGTAAGGATGAAAGAGTCCTTGTTAAACTTTGACACAAAGTAGTCTGTGATAAATAGCACTATGTTTCATCTGAGCATTTGATTAGTCAAAATAATCCATACATTATGCTTTTTAAAAAATTCAAAAACAAGTTGTATGAGCTCAGGTTAATAGCAAATAGAAGTTCAAAACTTGTAATGTTCACAAGAACTTAAGTTGATATAAAGATGTAACACAACATTAGGTGAAAATGTATGTATTATTATGGATTTATAATCAGCTATAATGGGGCGGTCATTTTGGACCGGGAACATGGAATTAATTAACATGAAACAAACACAACAGGAGGGTTAATTATATGAAAGCAAGCTTTGCTTTTATACTTTCTCAGCTACAGTTTGTGTTGTATCCTGTCTGACAGTGAAATGTGGCGAGCTCTTACCATGGCTTGGACTATGGAGTAGGTAGCTAGCTATTGTTGCAAAAGCCCATTGCATGCACTGTACAGTAGCAGAGTGACAATAAACCCAACGTTTGGTGTTGTTTTTGATGTAGCTAGCTAACTAGTTATGTTTTGTGGACAAACATAGGATTGTCATTTGGATGTGACTAACTTTAGCTAGCATATGTGTCGAGGTCAGCTGTTGTTGTCTGGCTCTAGCTAGCTAGCTAGGTAACGGCTGAAATAATTTGTGCAAAAACATTCCATAACCAAATATAGCTAGCTACCATTCTTTGCCTGGTTGTTAGCTAACTGTTAGCTAGCTTTTAGACGGCTGGTGTTAGCTAGCTGCTGGACAAGCAATCTAACACTAGCTAGGTAATGTTAGCTAGCTAGTTAATCAAAATATATGTTTGCATTTATTGATTAACAAAAGGTGTAATGGGTCTGTACTCAAATGTTTTATTTTCACTGCATCAGGGACACTGTACACAGACGTTTAGGCGTTGTAGCCTTCTTCAGCGTGTAGGTTAATTGATTAACCTCAGCCGAGCAACCAAGTTGTTCAACCCGTCTGCGCTTCGGCTGAGAAAGTTAGCATTGTCAGAAATGCTACAAAAAGTTAGCACATCGTTGGTTCTTAATGGTAAGAAATGGGCATGTGAAAACAAATTACACATTTAATAAAAGCGGTTGCACCTGCAAACATTTTAAGTCTAATGGCCTCTATACGGATGTTAAATTCTTGTTTTACTCCGACGTCTAGAATACTCTGAAAACTCAATTGTTAACGACCCTGGTAAAAATCTGGTATGTGGTTCTCACTAACAGCCGAATGCCCCCACAATAATTGAATAGATAGACAACAGCATCAAGGTCTTTAAATGGCTAGGTGCTGTGTATGGAGGACTGCTCTGTGTGGCTCTAGCTAATCTGAAGTAATTTGTGTAAAAACCTTTCATAACCAAATATAGCTAGCAACCTTTCTTTACCTCTCCGTTAGCTGTGTGTTCTGTGAGGTCCAGTTTCAGCATGTCACAGTATAAAGTAGCTCAGTTTTTTTTTTACGCTAGCATCGGACAGCACCGGCTTGATCGTCATGACAAACAGGTAGCGTCTTCCCCTTATCACCCGAGCACAGAATCCCGACAGCTGGCCCCAACGCCCACCCACCTCCTCTATTTGACTACCTGGCCCAATAGCACTTTGCATTATCTAAACAGCATTTACATATTGAGGTTATTATTTCCCAGGGTTAATTAGCTCTTGTGAAGCGGGCCACCCTCAGAGACTAGCTTCCTGTTACACGCCTGCCAAATGAGTTATTTCTTACTTTTCCTTTTTCCCCCCTGGTCATCCAATGTGTGTGCCAGGTCTGACATTCCCTACTGCTCACCTGTTGCCAGCATCTTCAAGTGATGACTGTCACTGGTGTTTTGAAGTGCATGTGTATGAGTGCGGATTGATTGTGGCACTGTCGACAGTAGCCAACAGTGAATAGCGTATAGACAGTTTGCCCTCTCTCTTGAATAGACAATAGAAGGGTCCTCTCAGGCTTCCAGTGAGCTGACCACACGGTTATCATATACCCAACACTCCAAGATTGAAAAATCTGTACATTTATGTTGCTTATCTTACTTTTTGAGTGAATGATTCTTTGATTTGCATTAATCCATAGCCCTTGGGAGGAGTAAAAAATAGATCAAAAGAGTGATGGAGTGAGTCGCGGAGGAGAGGGAGACAATGTAGTGTTAAATGATTATCTCAGATCTAGCTAGCTGGGCAGGTTGACTCTCTCTCTCTCTCTCTCTCTCTCTCTCTCTCTCTCTCTCTCAGTAATCAGCGAGGAACACTGGGCTGACATAGCGTCTCTCTCTCTCTCTCTCTCTCCCTCTCAGTAATCAGCGAGGAACACTGGGCTGACATAGCGTCTCTCTCTCTCTCTCTCTCTCTCTCTCCCTCTCAGTAATCAGCGAGGAACACTGGGCTGACATAGCGTCTCTCTCTCTCTCTCTCTCTCCCTCTCAGTAATCAGCGAGGAACACTGGGCTGATATAGCGTCTCTTTCTCTCTCTCAGTAATCAGCGAGGAACACTGGGCTGACATAGCGTCTCTCTCTCTCTCTCTCTCTCTCCCTCTCAGTAATCAGCGAGGAACACTGGGCTGATATAGCGTCTCTTTCTCTCTCTCAGTAATCAGCGAGGAACACTGGGCTGATATAGCGTCTATCTCTCTCTCCCATAAATCAGCGAGGAACACTGGGCTGATATAGCGTCTCTCTCTCTCTCTCAGTAATCAGCGAGGAACACTGGGCTGATATAGCGTCTCTCTCTCTCTCTCTCTTTCTCTCTCAGTAATCAGTGAGGAACACTGGGCTGATATAGCGTCTCTCTCTCTCTCTCTCTCTCTCTCAGTAATCAGCGAGGAACACTGGGTTGATATAGCGTCTCTTTCTCTGCACTCAGACTCACAGTCTCCCTTGTGTATAGTGTCACTCCAACCTAGTCCTCACTAACCAGTCAGACAAAGATCAGACAACTCGACCTGTAACCATCTAATTAATACAAACACAGTTGTGAAAGCTCCATATACTGTACAACAGTGAGAGGTGCGTGAGACAGCAAGCAGGGAGGAACAGTAAGCAGTTGATTATGGATAATGGACCAGCCCACCTACAGATACAAGCGCAAAAACAGGCACACACATACCATATTATCTCTCAAGAGAATTCTCGTCGGTTATTGTCATAGCCGTGTATATCCCCCTCAAGCCAATACTACGAAGGCCCTCAATGAACTTCACTGGACTTGGTGCAAACTGGAAACCATATAGCCTGAAGCTGCATATATTGTAGCTGGGGATTTTAACAAAGGAAATTGGAGAACAAGGCTACCTAAATTCTATCAGCATATTGATTGTGGCACTCGTGCGGGAAATACACTGGATCACTGCTACTCTAACTTCCGCAATGCTTACTAGGCCCTCCCCTACCCTTCCTTCGGCAAATCTGACAACGACTCCATTTTGCTCCTCCAGTCCTATGGGCAGAAACTCAAACAGGATGTATCCATGACAAGAACAATTCAAAGTTTGTCTGACAAATCGGAATCCACACTTCAAGATTGTTCTAATCACGTGGACTAGGAAATGTTCCAGGCAGCCTCAGAGAATAACATTTATTTACACGCTGATTCGGTGAGTGAGTTTACAAGGAAGTGCATTGGAGATGTTGTTCCCACTGTGACTATTAAAACCTACCCTACCCAGAAATCATGTACAGATGGCGGCATTTGCGCGAAACTGAAAGCGCGAACCACCGCATTTAACCATGGAAAGATGACTGGGAATATGGCTGAAATACAAACAGTGTAGTTATTCCCACCGCAAGGCAATCAGACAAGTGAAATGTCGGTATAGGGACAAAGTGGAGTTGCAATTCAACGGCTCAGACATGTGGCAGGGTCTACAGACAATCACGGACTACAAAAAGAAATCCAGACAAACTAAACATTCTTTGCCAGCTTTGAGGATAATACAGTGCCACCGACACGGCCCACTACCAAGGACTGTGGGCTCTCCTTCTCCATGGCTGACGAGAGTAAGACATTTAAATGTGTTAACCCTTGCAAGGATGCCGGCCCAGATGGCATCCCTAGCCGCATCCTCAGAGCATGCGCAGACCAGCTGGCTGGAGTGTTTACGGACAAATTCAATCACTTTCTTTCCCAGTCTGCTGTCCCTACATGCTTCAAGATGACCACCATTGTTCCCGTACCCAAGAAGGCAAAGGTAACTGAGAGACTAGTCAAGGATCATATCACCTCCACCTTACCTGCCACCCATGGCCCACTTCAATTTGCATACAGCCCGACTAGGCCCACAGACGATGCAATCACAATCACACTGCACACTGCCCTATCCCATCTTGATACGAGGAATGCCTATGTAAGAATGCTGTTCATTGACTACAGCTCAGTATTCAACACCACAGTACACTCCAAGCTCATTATTAAGCTTGAGGACCTGGGTCTCAACCCCACCCTGTGCAATTGGGTCCTGGACTTCCTGACGGGCCGCTCCCAGGTGGTGAAGGTAGGATACAATATCTCCACTTCACTGATCCTCAACACTGGGGCCCCACAATGGTGCATGCTCAGCCCCCTCCTGTACTCCCTGTAAACCCATGACTGCGTGGCCATGCACGCTTCCAACTCAATCATCAAGTTTGGAAACGACACAACAGTAGTGGGCTTGATTACCAACAACGACGAGACAGCCTACAGGGAGGAGGTGAGGGCACTCAGTGTGGTGCCAGGAAAATAACCTCTCACTAAACATCAACAAAACAAAGGAGATGATCGTGGACTTCAGAGGGAGCACCCACCTATCCACATCGACAGGACAGCAGTGGAGAAGGTGGAGAGTTTTAAGTTCCCCGGCGTGCAGATCGTGGACAATCTGAAAGGGTCCACTCACACACTCATTTCTCTTTGATTACTTGAGCTGTTCTTGCCATAATATGGACTTGGTCTTTTACCAAATAGGGCTATCTACTGTATACCACCCCTACCTTGTCATGACACAACTGATTGTCTCAAACGCATTCCAGGTGACTAACTCATGAAACTGGTTGAGAGAATGCCAAGAGTGCGCAAAGCTGTCATCAAGGCAAAGGGTGGCTATCTGAACAATCTCAAATATAAAATATTTTGATTCCTTTAACACTTTTTTGGTTACTACATGATTCCAATGTGTTATTTCATAGTGTTGATATCTTCACTATTATTCTACAAAGGAGAAAATATTAAAAATAAAGAAAAACCCTTGAATAAGTAGGTGTTCTAAAACTTTTGACTGGTAGTGTATGTATATATTCTTATTCCATCCCTTTAGATTTGTGTATATTAAGTAGTTGTTGTGAAATTGTTAGATTACTTGTTAGATATTGCTGCACTGTCGGAACTAGAAGCACAAGCATTCCGCTACACTCGCAATACCATCTGCTAACCATGTGTATGTGATCAACAACATTTTATTTAATACTAAAGAGTCTGCTGACCAACGCCCTTGATTGGTCAGTATCAAACTTTGCCTTGTTTGAAAGAGGAGGATAAAACAGTACAAAGACAACCAGTGCTTTCAATTCCCCACCCATCCACACCCCTCTCATCAATGAGACCCACACACTCCCACAGTCCTCCAGAAACTCACTGTCTGTTTTCTTTCCCCAGGAGAACCTCTCTGTTTACAGGACATTTATGAGAAGCAGGGAGAGGAGAGAACCCAGCTATGGCCACAATAACAGCACTAACGCCAAGACAAACACCCCAGCCCACCAACACAGGAAAGAATGAATCTAACAGTATCAACACACACTGACAAACAACCACTACGGGCTTCCCCTCCCTCCTAGGGCTGGGCGATATGGCCTAAACATTTTATCTCAATAATTATTATTATTTATTTTTTTAACTTATGGGCGATTCACAATATATATTTAGATTTTTGTAAAAAAAAACTTCTCTAAATAATCTTTGTTGTATAATTATAGGTCAATACACTGCATTTCAAACAGTCAGCAGTAATCTAATGAATTCAGGGCTTGTAAAATGACATCAAGGCTAAATATAAACCCTCCACAACCCTCAGACCCACTAATAATGACATTATTTCATCAAAATGGTTTAACCTGCTTATTTGTAGTAATCACTAGAACCATGCATAATGCATATTCACTCATAATGACAAATTTCTTGTAGCAGGAAATACAGAAAATTAAACACAGGTCTCATAACCAGCTAATCTTTATATTTCAAGTTTAACCAACCCGGAACTATTTGCTAGTTAACAAGGTAGAACAGTTGGTTTTAGGCTTATTGCACATTTATAAAACACAGATTGGTACTCCTGTTTTAGTAGTGCCTGCTCTGTGCTCAAATTGAGTTGTTAAGACATAAAAAGGGTGTAGATGGAAAGATCATCTTCTCTATCACAGTAACATAGTGGCTCCATATGTTTCGGCATCAATATGACCGATTCTGTTGGACCAAACCTTAAATGCAAACGGTGAGTTGAAACCGTTTGTCAGAGAGGAAGAAGTCCCATCGTTATTGTTGTGAGTGGCAGGGGCTTGATGTGTGTGTGTCAATGGGAAGGTGTACACAGCACAGAAGGAGTGAAGGAGACAAGGGCAAAGAGACAACGGCAGACCAAGCGCTCAAAATAAAAAATAAAAATATTCTTGCAATACGGGCGTGTGGAATATCGCGCTAAAACAAATTATAATCAATCCGTCTCCTTCCATCAATCAATCAAATAAAGGCCTTTTTACACCAGCGGTTGTCACGAAGTGCATATACAAAAACCAAGCAATGCAGCTGTTGTCTCGCTCCCTCCCAGGAAATAGATAGCCCTCAGACAGTCTACAGGTGTAGACTAAAAGTGAACTACTTACTTACAGGCCTTTGCCAACAACGCAGAGAGAATATATAGAACTAATAGAAAATAGAAACATAATAAATACACAATGAGTATACACTGGGTAGCAGTATCGAGTCAATGTGCGGCGTTTCGAGGCAATTGAGGTAGATATGTACCAGTGGAGGCTCCTCCTCAGAGGAAGGGGAGGACCATAAAAATAGTGAAACATAAAAAAAAGATCATTTTTAGATAAAAATAAACTAAATACATTCATGTCACCAAATCATTGATTAAAACACACTGTTTTGTAATGGAGGAATACATTAGCCTCAACAGCACTCTGTAGGGTAGCACCATGGGGTAGCCGGAGGACAGATAGGCTCCGTCCTCGCTTGGGTACATTGACTTTAATACAACACCTATGAGGCTCATGGTTCTTACTCTCTTTCATAGATTTACACTGTAATGAAGCTGCCTTCGGAAAATATTCAAACCCTTGAACTTTTTCCACATTTTGTTATGTTACAGCCTTATTCTAAAATGGATTAAATAAAATAATGTTTCCAGGAATCTACACACAATACCCCATAAAGACAAAGCGAAAACTGTTGTTTAGACATTTTTGCAAATTTATTTAAAACAAATAAAAAAAACTTATTTTACAAAAGTATTCACCCCCTGTGCTATGCGATTTGAAATTGAGCTCATGTGCATCCTGTTTCCATTCATCATCCTTGAAATGTTTAATCAACTTGATGGGAGTCCACCTGTGGTAAATTACATTGATTTGACATGATGGAAAGGTACACACCTGTCTATAAACGGTCTCACAGTTGACAAACCAAGCCATGAAGTAAAGGAATTATCCGTAGAGCTCCGAGACAGGATTGTTTCGAGGCGCAGATCTGGGAAAGGGTACAAAAAAATGTGTGCAGCATTGAAGGTCCCCGAGAACACAGTGGCCTCCATCATTCTTATATGTAAGAAGTTTGAAACCACCAATACTCTTCCTATAGCTGTTTGCCCGGCCAAACTGAGCAATTGGGAGATAAGGACCTTTGAAGAACCCAAATGTCATTCTGACAGAGCTCTCGAGTCCCTTTGTGGAGGTGGTTGCACATCTGGAAGTTTCTCCCATCTCAAATGGTGGTGGCAGCATCATGGTGTGGGGATGTTTTTTAGTGGCAGGAACTGGGAGACTGGTCAGGATCCAGGGAAAGATGTACGGAGAGATCCTTGATGAAATCCTGCTCCAGAGGGCTCAGGACCTCAGACCTGGCTGAAGGCCAGCCAAGACAACACAGGAGTGGCTTTGGGACAAGTCTCTGAATGTCCTTGAGTGGCCCCGCCAGAGCCCAGACTTGAACCCGATCAAACATCTCTGGAGAGACCTGAAAATAGATGTGCAGCAACATTCCCCATCCAACCTAACAGAGCTTGAGAGGATCTGCAGAGAAGAATAGGAGCAACTACCCAAATAGTTAAATAAAGGTTATAGAAAAAAAAAAGTGCCAGGCTTGTAGCTCCATACCCAAGAAGACTTGATACTGTAATCGCTGCCAAAGGTGCTTCAACAAAGTACTGAGCAAATGGTCTGAATACTTATGTAAATGTGATATATCAGTAGTTATTTTTTTTGCCCAAATTTCTAAACACCGGTATTAGTTATAATAGTTAGTGCAGAAAGGGTCGAATGCAAATAGTCCGGTAAACCATTTAACAGTCTTATGGCTTGGGGGTAGAAGCTGTTCAGGGTCCTGTTGGTTCCTGATTTGATGCATCGGTACTGCTTGCCATGCGGTAACAGAGAGAATAGCATATGACTTGCGTTGTGGAGTCCTTGACCATTTGAAGGTCTTGGATGGCAGGGAGCTCGGCCCCAGTCACTACCCTCTTTAGCACCTTGTGGTCGGATGCCAAACAGTTGCCATACCAAGCGGTGATGCAGCCAGTTAAGATGCTTTCAATGGTGCAGCTGTATAACTTTGTGAGGATCTGAGGGCCCATGCTAATTCTGTTCAGCCTCCTGAGGGGGAAGAGGCATTCTTCATGACTGTGTTGATGTGTGTAGACCATGATAATTCCTTAGTGATGTGGACACTGAGGAACTTGAAACTCTTGACCTGCTCTACTACAGCCCCGTCGACGTGGATGGGGGCGTGCTCGGTCCTCCGTTTCCTGTAGTCCACAAACAGCTCCTTTGTCTTGCTGATGTTGGAGGGAGAGGTTGTTGTCCTGGCACCACACTGCCGGGTCTCTGACCAACTCCCTGGTGGCTGTCTCAACGTCGTCGGTGATTATGCCTACCACCGTTGTGTCGTCCGCAAACTTAATGATGGTGTTGGAGTCGTGTGCGGCCTCGCAGTCGTGGGTGAACAGGGAGTACAGGAGGAGACTAAGCATGCACCCCCGAGGGGCCCCCTTTTTGAGGGTCAGCTTGGAATATGTGTTGTCGCCTACCATCA
Source organism: Oncorhynchus mykiss (assembly GCF_013265735.2). Classification (NCBI taxonomy): domain Eukaryota; kingdom Metazoa; phylum Chordata; class Actinopteri; order Salmoniformes; family Salmonidae; genus Oncorhynchus; species Oncorhynchus mykiss. Next base: position 13,927,360 of record NC_048570.1, read on the forward strand.
CCACTTGGGGGCATCCTGTCAGGAAGCACAGGATCCAGTTGCAGAGGGAGGTGTTTAATCCCAGAGTCCTTAGCATTGTGATGAGCTTTGAGGGCATTATGATGTTGAATGTTGAGCTGTAGTGAATGAACAGCATTCTCATGTAGGTGTTCCTCTTGTCCATGTGGGAAAGGGTCAGTGTAGATGGTAATAGAGATTGCGTCATCTGTGGATCTGTTGGGGCGGTATGTGAATTGAAGCGGGTCCAGGGTGTCTGGGATGATGGTGTTAATGTGAGTCATGACCAGCCTTTCAAAGCACTTCATGGCTACAGACACTGACTTGAGAAAAAGAGAGAGAGAGAAAGAGAGTGAGACAGAGAGTGGGGATGAGGTGTGTTTTATTTAAAGGGCTGACAAGTGACAGGTCTCCAGGTTACATGCAAACACACACACACACACACACACACACACACACACACACACACACACACACACACACACACACACACACACACACACACACACACACACACACACACACACACACACACACACACACACACACACACACACACACACAGCTTGGCTCTGTCTCTCTCTGAAGACACACTGAGTAAACACACCTGCAGCCCGCTCATTTGAATGTTGAATGTGTCACTTACAGCGACTAACTGAATTATCTTCAATTGGCCTAATGATGAAATATTAAACAAGCGGCAGGGACAGGTGATTACATGGTTTGGTATTAGAACTGGAGCTATTTGAATGTGGACCTTCACTCAAACACCTGTTTGTCTTGGATGTGGACTCTTCTAGACTTCTCTTCCTTCATCTATCTTTCTCTTCCCTTCAGCCCTCTTTCCTTCCAGACACAACGGTCTGCAGGGTGAGGAGACGATATGGAGCAAATTAGTGGCAGAGATGGGAAAATAATGACTGTAGCATTGTGGGCAATTACCAGGTACTGCCTATGGAAAGTTAAGCTCAGAAAAAAAAATATGAGAGGCGGAAAGATAGAGGGGAGAGAGAGGAGAGATACAGAGAGAGAGAGAGAGTTCAAGGAAGAAAAATAAGGGATAATGTGTGTTAGACTGAGTGAGAGAAATACGTACAGACACGAAGAGAAGTGTGAGCGTACTCATATTCCATAAAGATTGATGGCGTTGAGACAGTATAGCACCAGAAACTTGCTGGAGTCAAGGTAAATCAGATAATATTTGCCGGGGCATTGTTTCAACTCAATAACTCAATAACAAAGTACAAAGGAAGTTACCCGGTTTGTCTCAGATTCTTAAGTGGAGAAATTAGAACTGCTCTTGGCTGCACATGGTCGAAAAGGTCATCCCTGTGACATCTCTGCTGTAGCCTCTCGCTGGAACAGGGATTGTCAGATGAAATTACTTGAAGTCATTAATTGACAGCAGGTAAAGGAGTGTGGGTGGGAAGATAGGTCAGTGTTCGTTTGAGCTTGACCTGAGGCTGCAGTCGGGCTGGAGGGAGAGGGGCAAGTGGGAGAGGAGATGGATGTGTTTGATGGTTGACCTGACTGTAACATCGGGAGCAGAGTTGCTACAGTACAAGGCTCTGTCCCACCCACACACCCAAAGTTGCTCCCAGAGCCCCTCCCTGTCCTTGGATATGCTGAGCATAACATCCTTGCTCTAGCTGGGGTCAAAGATCAAATAAGACATGTCTACATAATTGCCCCAGAGCACAGTGAGAGGTGGAGGGGTGAAGGTGAGACTGAGGCATTTGGAACCAGGTATACATACATACATACAATATATGTCTTGTGTGTTCGTATGTGTGCTAGTGTGCCTGCCGGGGGCGGAGTGTGAGTGTGTAGGAATCGGTGCCTGCCGGGGGTGGAGTGTGAGTGTGTAGGAATCGATGCCTGCCAGGGGCGGAGTATGAGTTTGTAGGAATCGGTGCCTGTCGGGGGCGGAGTGTGAGTGTGTAGGAATCGGTGCCTGTCGGGGGCGGAGTGTGAGTGTGTAGGAATCGGTGCCTGCCAGGAGCGGAGTGTGAGTGTGTAAGAATCGGTGCCTGTCGGGGGCGGAGTGTGAGGACTAGAGAAACATGAACCCATGGAGTAACCAGGCTGAAATAATGGACGGTGCACATGCACGCACAACACTCGTCAGACTCAGGATTCAAACTAGCAACCCCCCGGGTTGCTGGCTCGCCACTAACTGTTGGGCTACCTATTAGAGAATATATGTGTAGGTCTTCAGTGACCCCTCAGTGAAACCATTCAGAAAGCCCTCTAAAAGTGACGCTATACTCAATGCTTTGCACATTAGTGTACATACAAGGAATCATCCACTTCATCATAACAATGGAACCCATAAGTGGGCATACACAAAAACGATGTACGGTGCATACTGCGGCGTGACCTTAGCGGCCTATATGGAATTTGACAGATGTGTATAAGTGTATGATGACAGAATATAATTATTGTTTTAAAACATGGTGAAACAGACTGCCATTGTTACTGGAGAGTCATTGACATAACGAAGGCTAAAAGAGACAAGGGATTTTCCCTTCTCAGTCATGAGGATCTTCCACTTAAAAAAAAATAAAAAAAAATAATCTGTGTAACTTGAGAGAGTAAGAGGAGGGCATCTCTCCATATCTCACTCTCTCTTTCTCACCATATCTCACTCTCTTTCTCTCCATATCTCACTCTCTCTTTCTCTCCATATCTCACTCTCTCTTTCTCACCATATCTCACTCTCTTTCTCTCCATATCTCACTCTCTATTTCTCACCATATCTCACTCTCTCTTTCTCACCATATCTCACTCTCTTTCTCTCCATATCTCACTCTCTCTTTCTCTCCATATCTCACTCTCTCTTTCTCACCATATCTCACTCTCTTTCTCTCCATATCTCACTCTCTCTTTCTCTCCATATCTCACTCTCTCTTTCTCACCATATCTCACTCTCTTCTCTCCATATCTCACTCTCTTTCTCTCCATATCTCACTCTTTCTCTCCATATCTCACTCTCTTTCTCTCCATATCTCACTCTCTTTCTCTCCATATCTCACTCTCTCTTTCTCTCCATATCTCACTCTCTCTTTCTCACCATATCTCACTCTCTTTCTCTCCATATCTCACTCTCTCTTTCTCTCCATATCTCACTCTCTTTCTCTCCATATCTCACTCTCTTTCTCTCCATATCTCACTCCCTCTTTCTCACCATTTCTCACTCTCTCTTTCTCTCTATATCTCACTCTCTTTCTCACCATATCTCACTCTCTTTCTCTCCATATCTCACTCTCTCTTTCTCACCATATCTCACTCTCTCTTTCTCTCCATATATCATTCTCTTTCTCACCATATCTCACTCTCTTTCTCTCCATATCTCACTCTCTCTTTCTCACCATATCTCACTCTCTTTCTCTCCATATCTCACTCTCTTTCGCTCCATATCTCTCTCTCTCTTTCTCATCTCACCATATCTCACTCTCTTTCTCTCCATATCTCACTCCCTCTTTCTCTCCATATCTCACTCTCTCTTTCTCACCATATCTCACTCTCTCTTTCTCACCATATCTCACTCTCTCTTTCTCACCATATCTCACTCTCTTTCTCTCTATATATCACTCTCTCTTTCTCTCCATATCTCACTCTCTTTCTCTCCATATCTCACTCTCTTTCTCTCCATATCTCACTCTCTCTTTCTCACCATATCTCACTCTCTTTCTCTCTATATATCACTCTCTCTTTCTCTCCATATCTCACTCTCTTTCTCTCCATATCTCACTCTCTCTTTCTCTCCATATCTCAATCTCTTTCTCTCCATATCTCACTCTCTTTCTCTCCATATCTCACTCTCTTTCTCACCATATCTCACTCTCTTTCTCTCCATATCTCAATCTCTTTCTCTCCATATCTCACTCTCTCTTTCTCTCCATATCTCACTCTCTCTTTCTCTCCATATCTCACTCAATATCTCACTCTTTCTTTCTCTCCATATCTCACTCCCTCTTTCTCACCATTTCTCACTCTCTTTCTCTCTATATCTCACTCTCTTTCTCACCATATCTCACTCTCTTTCTCTCCATATCTCACTCTCTCTTTCTCACCATATCTCACTCTCTCTTTCTCTCCATATCTCACTCTCTTTCTCACCATATCTCACTCTCTTTCTCTCCATATCTCACTCTCTCTTTCTCACCATATCTCACTCTCTCTTTCTCTCCATATCTCACTCTCTTTCACTCCATATCTCACTCCCTCTTTCTCACCATATCTCACTCTCTTTCTCTCCATATCTCACTCTCTTTCTCTCCATATCTCTCTCTCTTTCTCACCATATCTCACTCTCTTTCTCTCCATATCACTCCCTCTTTCTCTCCATATCTCACTCTCTCTTTCTCACCATATCTCACTCTCTCTTTCTCACCATATCTCACTCTCTCTTTCTCACCATATCTCACTCTCTTTCTCTCTATATATCACTCTCTCTTTCTCTCCATATCTCACTCTCTTTCTCTCCATATATCACTCTCTCTTTCTCTCCATATCTCACTCTCTTTCTCTCCATATCTCACTCTCTCTTTCTCTCCATATCTCAATCTCTTTCTCTCCATATCTCACTCTCTTTCTCTCCATATCTCACTCTCTTTCTCACCATATCTCACTCTCTTTCTCTCCATATCTCAATCTCTTTCTCTCCATATCTCACTCTCTCTTTCTCTCCATATCTCACTCTCTCTTTCTCTCCATATCTCACTCAATATCTCACTCTTTCTTTCTCTCAATATCTCACTCCCTCTTTCTCACCATATCTCACTCTCTCTTTCTCTCCATATCTCATTCTCTTTCTCACCATATCTCTCTCTCCATATCTCACTCTTTCTTTCTCTCCATCTCTTTCTCTATGAACGTCTAAAAAATGCAACAATACGAGACGCAAGAAGTGCTGGCGGGGAAGAAGAAAAGTAAAAGGAAGCTTCTTAAGCCAAGAATGTTGGTTAGGTTCCTGCTATTCCTCCGCTTGGCTGTGAGAAAAAAGATAACTGGTTTAGTGCTGAAATTCAGAGTAAAGTGTTCTCCTAAAGATCTTTCTATATGGCAAAGTGCTAAGAAGAGCCACCCCGTTGTCTCTCCTTCTCTCTGTTGTCCAGCCGACATCACTAACCATGGGCCAATGGACTGTGATCTCTAAGAGAGGAGGGACTTGCCAAGGTTGAGAGGTTACACACTGTGAACCAGGGGCTAAAACGTAACAATCCTAAAAGCATTTAAGGGCTTCTTAATGTGTGTAAGGAAGCGCATTAATTAACTCAACTCTATCTGGGCGCTGTGTGTGTGTGTGTGTGTGTATGACTGTGTGTGTGTGTAGGGCCTCAGTGTGTGCATGTGTGTTTGGGACTGAGTGTGTGTGTGTGTGTGAGTATGACTGTGTGTGTGTGTAGGGCCTTAGTGTGTGCATGTGTGTTTGGGACTGTGTGTGTGTAGGGCCTCAGTGTGTGCATGTGTGTTTGGGACTGTGTGCAGGTGGTCCCGCTCCTCTAACAGTGGGGGTTGAGAGTGGGGCGAGAGGGGGCAGCCCAATCCCAATAGAATAGATGAAAAACCCCCACTAAAGAGGCTTGATTTGATCCCCCACCCAGCCTGACAGAGGGGTGAAGAAGAAAAACACCCTCACAATCGGGACGGGACGGACGGACAGACGGGAGAAGTTTAGTCCCTGAGGATCTCCATTAGGGACATATTTGGGGGCTGATAGCATGAGAGTCTAACATTCATTTCTACTGTCCTCCTGGATATAGTGACTCTGTCTTCGTCTTATAAATGACTACTTCCCCTGATCACCCAGTCCTCGCACCATTCCATCTCCCTTGCATGTTGCTGCATACTACTCTCAATCAGTGTGTGTTGGAAGACACATTTCACTTGTGCAACTGACTAGGTTGCATTTCTCTCTCTCTCTCTCTGTGTATGTCTATCTGTGTGTGTGTGTCTCTCTCTCTCTTCGTGTGTGTCGTTGTGTGAGTGACAGCTTACTCCAAGCAGGGGAGTGACAGAGAAGGTGCAGTGAAGAGATAAGTCATGTGGAGAAGGGGTGGAGTTGATTGAGAAAGGGGGCCAAATAAACTAACATCCCGCTGACTTAAAGGTCACAGTTCAGAGGGCATAGGGCACTGTGCTGCATGGTCCCAAAGAAGACTGTCATCCTGGGGAATCCCTTCATCTCTTTATCTATCCACCACTCCTCCTCTCCCTCCCTCCATCCCTCCCAGTCTTTGTTTAGAGACATGGATTCGTCTCTTTTATACTGAAGCATTAATACACACAGAGAGTTACTGTTGCATGTACAGTACCAGTCAAAAATGTGGACACACCTACTCATTCAAGGGTTTTTCTTTATTTGTAATATTTTCTACATTGTAGAATAATAGTGAAGACATCAACACTATGAAATAACACATACAGAATCATGTAGTAACCAAAAAAGTGTCAAACAAATCTAAATATGTTTAGATTATTCAAAGTAGCCACCCTTTGCCTTGATGACAGTTTTACAAACTCATGGCATTCTCTCAACCAGCTTCACCTGGAATGCTTTTGCAACAGTCTTGAAGGAGTTCCCACATACGCTGAGCACTCGTTGGGTGCTTTTCCTTCACTCTGCAGTCCAACTCATCCCAAACCATCTCAATTGGGTTGAGGTCGGGTGATTGTGGAGGCCAGGTCATCTGATGCAGCACTCCATCACTCTCCTTCTTGGTCAAATAGCCCAATAGTGTTGTGTCATTGTCCTGTTGAAAAACAAAATGATAGTCCCACTAAGCACAAACCAGATGGGATGATGTATCGCTGCAGAATGCTGTGGTAGCCATGCTGGTTAAGTGTGTCTTGAATTCTAAATAAATCACTTGACAGTGTCAACAGCAAAGCACCCCCACACCATCACACCTCCTCCTCCATGCTTCACGGTGGGAAACACACATGCGGAAGTCATCCGTTCACCTACTCTGCATCTCACAAAGACACGGCGAATGGAACCAAAAATCTCAAGTTTGGACTCATCAGACCAAAGGACAGATTTCCACCGGTCTAATGTCCATGGCTCGTGTTTCTTGGCCGAAGCAAGTCACTTCTTATTATTGGTGTCCTTTAGTAGTGGTTTCTTTTCAGCAATTCGACCATGAAGACCTGATTCATGCAGTCTCCTCTGAACAGTTGATGTTGAGATGTGTCTGTTACTTGAACTCTGTGCAGCATTTATTTGAGCTGCGATTTCTGAGGCTTGTAACTCTAATGAACTTCTCCTCTGCAGCAGAGGTAACTCTGATGAACTTCTCCTCTGCAGCAGAGGTAACTCTGATGAACTTCTCCTCTGCAGCAGAGGTAACTCAAATGAACTTCTCCTCTGCAGCAGAGGTAACTCTGATGAACTTCTCCTCTGCAGCAGAGGTAACTCTGATGAACTTCTCCTCAGCAGCAGATATTTGTGGCAACTGGGTTGATATTTGTGGCAACTGGGTTGATATTTGTGGCAACTGGGTTGATATCTGTGGCAACTGGGTTGATATCTGTGGCAACTGGGTTGATATTTGTGGCAACTGGGTTGATATTTGTGGCAACTGGGTTGATATCTGTGGCAACTGGGTTGATATTTGTGGCAACTGGGTTGATATTTGTGGCAACTGGGTTGATATCTGTGGCAACTGGGTTGATATCTGTGGCAACTGGGTTGATATCTGTGGCAACTGGGTTGATATTTGTGGCAACTGGGTTGATATTTGTGGCAACTGGGTTGATATTTGTGGCAACTGGGTTGATATTTGTGGCAACTGGGTTGATATTAGTTTTATTACATTTCTTCTTTTTTTTTACCTTTATTTAACTTGGCAAGTCAGTTATGAACTAATTCTTATTTACAATGACGGCCTACCGGGGAACTGCCTTGTTCAGGGGCAGAACAACCGGTTTTTACCTTGTCAGCTCAGGGATTGGATCCACCAACCTTTCGGTTACTGGTCCAACGCTCTAACCACTAGGCTACCTGCCGCCATAGTCTAGGACCAATAGGAACGTGACTGAATAATCCGTCATTCTCTGAAACATTAATAATAAAATGATCACAACATATATTGTTGCATATGGATTAGAGCTGCCGAACAACCGACCCTTATTAACCGGTCAACAAACGATAAACATTTCCCCAAATACTAAAATGATGTAACCAACAAGAAAATACTATGCTTGCAGACAAGGAATGGACATTTTTCATTAAAAGCTTAATGAAAACCTGCAACAATACTAGCAAGGCTATTGTCTTACAGTCAAAAGGCTATAGCCTATTATTGAACATTCAAAGCAGCTAATTAAACATAATTTTCAAACATTTGATACAAACCGTAATTCACTGGAAAAGCCAGTTGTAAACAGCAGATCTAATGTGAGCGGTTCCATACGTGACAGAGATGAACATCTCCATTAGAAATGTAGAAAGAGGGGGATGCTAATAGCAACAGCTCAGATGGGTTGTTAATATGACTGGGATTATGCCTTCGGCTTCTGGACAACGAAAGAGAGTAGATATGAAAACCAATATAACAGGAGAGAAATGCGGGTTAATGGCATGAGGGATTCTTTATGAAATAATTGAATCCACGTTTCTATGGATGGAGTTTGGCTAGGCTAAACTCATTGTAAAGTGGTGGTGATGTGCTGGTAGCCAGCCTACCATTGTAAAGTGGTGGTGATGCGCTGGTAGCCTGCCTACCATTGTAAAGTGGTGGTGATGTGCTGGTAGCCAGCCTACCATTGTAAAGTGGTGGTGATGTGCTGGTAGCCAGCCTACCATTGTAAAGTGGTGGTGATGTGCTGGTAGCCAGCCTACCATTGTAAAGTGGTGGTGATGTGCTGGTAGCCAGCCTACCATTGTAAAGTGGTGGTGATGCGCTGGTAGCCAGCCTACCATTGTATAGTGGTGGTGATGCGCTGGTAGCCTGCCTACCATTGTAAAGTGGTGGTGATGCGCTGGTAGCCTGCCTACCATTGTAAAGTGGTGGTGATGTGCTGGTAGCCTGCCTACCATTGTAAAGTGGTGGTGATGCGCTGGTAGCCTGCCTACCATTGTAAAGTGGTGGTGATGCGCTGGTAGCCTGCCTACCATTGTAAAGTGGTGGTGATGCGCTGGTAGCCTGCCTACCATTGTAAAGTGGTGGTGACGTGCTGGTAGCCAGCCTACCATTGTAAAGTGGTGGTGATGCGCTGGTAGCCTGCCTACCATTGTAAAGTGGTGGTGATGTGCTGGTAGCCAGCCTACCATTGTAAAGTGGTGGTGTTGCGCTGGTAGCCTGCCTACCATTGTACAGTGGTGGTGATGTGCTGGTAGCCAGTCTACCATTGTAAAGTGGTGGTGATGCGCTGGTAGCCTGCCTACCATTGCAAAGTGGTGGTGACGTGCTGGTAGCCAGCCTACCATTGTAAAGTGGTGGTGACGCGCTGATAGCCAGCCTACCATTGTAAAGTGGTGGTGACGCGCTGATAGCCAGCCTACCATTGTAAAGTGGTGGTGACGCGCTGATAGCCAGCCTACCATTGTAAAGTGGTGGTGACGCGCTGATAGCCAGCCTACCATTGTAAAGTGGTGGTGACGTGCTGGTAGCCAGCCTACCATTGTAAAGTGGTGGTGATGCGCTGGTAGCCTGCCTACCATTGTAAAGTGGTGGTGACGCGCTGATAGCCAGCCTACCATTGTAAAGTGGTGGTGATGCGCTGATAGCCAGCCTACCATTGTAAAGTGGTGGTGACGCGCTGATAGCCAGCCTACCATTGTAAAGTGGTGGTGACGCGCTGATAGCCAGCCTACCATTGTAAAGTGGTGGTGACGCGCTGATAGCCAGCCTACCATTGTAAAGTGGTGGTGATGCGCTGGTAGAAATACAAATAGCAGCTCTTTTTAATTGTGGTCATCAAAACAGATTTTAAGACGCAATTGTATTTAGAATTGTTATGTATTGAGCAATGACTGGGCTTCTAAAAGTATGTTTCTCTCCAGTGTCAGCTCTTCTAGGAGCTGCTCTCACATTGTCCGGCAGGTGATAGGCTCTGTAATTCCACTAAATTAAGCAAATTAACCTATAGACTGATTAGCATTACTGGTAAAATGTATATTCGGCGGATTACTGATTAACGGTTAAACTAATATGGATGGAGTACTTCCTTTTAAAATCATACATATAGAATTGGTACATACACACACTGAGTCAGTCACTGACGTCCCTGCCCCCTTGTCTCTGAGCATTTGCCCCGACCACCATGCATAATGCAGGCGCATGGAAAGCACCTACAGGCTAATGTCAAATAATAATATTGCATGGCCCCCTGCAGAATTGGAAAACCTTGGGTGGGACTGCACTAACGATCTCACGCTGCTAGCATTACAAAGTGCAAAAAGGTTCAGGGAGAGGGAGGGAAAGAAGAGAGAGAAGAAGGAGAGCGTGAAGAGAGAGAGAGAGAGAGAGAGAGTGAAAGAGTCTCCTAATTATGTGAAACCTATTCCAGTTTAAATACTTAAAATATATTAATATGGACTCTTCATCTCTGTTGATATGATCACACATCTCTCTCTCTCTCTGCTGATATGCACACACATCTCTCTCTGCTGATATGCTCACACATCTCTCTCTCTCTCTACTGATATGCTCACACCTCTCTCTCTCTGCTGATATGATCACACATCTCTCTCTCTCTCTGCTGATATGATCACACATCTCTCTCTGCTGATTTGATCACACATCTCTCTCTGCTGATATGATCACACATCTCTCTCTCTCTGATATGATCACACATCTCTCTCTCTCTGCTGATATGATCACATCTCTCTCTCTCTGCTGATATGATCACCTCTCTCTCTCTCTGATATGATCACACATCTCTCTCTCTCTCTCTCTGCTGATATGATCACACATCTCTCTCTCTCTGCTGATATGATCACACTTCTCTCTCTCTCTGCTGATATGACCACATCTCTCTCTCTCTGATATGATTACATCTCTCTCTGCTGATATGATCACACCTCTCTCTCTCTGCTGATGTGATCACATCTCTCTCTCTCTCTGATATGATCACACCTCTCTCTCTCTGCTGATATGATCACATCTCTCTCTGCTGATATGATCACATCTCTCTCTCTCTCTCTGCTGATATGATCACACATCTCTCTCTCTCTCTGCTGATATGATCACACCTCTCTCTCTCTCTCTCTGCTGATATGATCACACCTCTCTCTCTGCTGATATGATCACACATCTCTCTCTCTCTGCTGATATGATCACACATCTCTCTCTCTCTCTCTCTGCCAATATGATCACACCCCTCTCTCTCTCTGCTGATATGCTCACACCTCTCTCTCTCTCTGCCAATATGATCACACCCCTCTCTCTCTCTGCTAATATGCTCACACATCTCTCTCTCTGCCGATATGATCACACCCCTCTCTCTCTCTGCTGATATGATCACACATCTCTCTCTCTCTCTCTGATGATATGCTCACACATCTCTCTCTCTGATATGCTCACACATCTCTCTCTCTCTGATATGCTCACACATCTCTCTCTCTCTGCTGATATGATCACACATCTCTCTCTCTGCTGATATGATCACACATCTCTCTCTCTGCTGATATGATCACACATCTCTCTCTCTGCTGATATGATCACACATCTCTCTCTGCTGATATGATCACACATCTCTCTCTGCTGATATGCTCACACATCTCTCTCTCTCTGCTGATATGATCACACATCTCTCTCTCTCTGCCAATATGATCACACCCCTCTCTCTCTCTGCTGATATGCTCACACCTCTCTCTCTCTCTGCCAATATGATCACACCCCTCTCTCTCTCTGCTGATATGCTCACACATCTCTCTCTCTGCCAATATGATCACACCCCTCTCTCTCTCTGCTGATATGATCACACATCTCTCTCTCTCTCTGATGATATGCTCACACATCTCTCTCTCTCTGATATGCTCACACATCTCTCTCTCTCTGATATGCTCACACATCTCTCTCTCTCTGCTGATATGATCACTGATCACAAATCTCTCTCTCTGCTGATATGATCACACATCTCTCTCTGCTGATATGATCACACATCTCTCTGCTGATATGATCACACATCTCTCTCTGCTGATATGATCACACATCTCTCTCTGCTGATATGCTCACACATCTCTCTCTCTGCTGATATGCTCACACATCTCTCTCTCTCTGCTGATATGATCACACATCTCTCTCTCTCTACTGATATGATCACACATCTCTCTCTCTCTGCTGATATGCTCACACGTCTCTCTCTCTGCTGATATGCTCACACATCTCTCTCTCTCTGCTGATATGATCACACATCTCTCTCTCTGCTGATATGATCACACATCTCTCTCTGCTGATATCATCACACATCTCTCTCTGCTGATATGCTCACACATCTCTCTCTCTGCTGATATGCTCACACATCTCTCTCTCTGCTGATATGATCACACATCTCTCTCTCTGCTGATATGCTCACACATCTCTCTCTCTCTGCTGATGTGATCACACAGCTCTATACAGTGGGGCAAAAAAGTATTTAGTCAGCCACCAATTGTGCAAGTTCTCCCACTTAAAAAGATGAGGCAGACAAAATAAGAAAAAAAATCCAGAAAATCACATTGTAGGATTTTAAATTAATTTATTTGCATTAATTAATTCCACCATAATTTGCAAATAAATTCATTAAAAATCATTTTGTCTGTCATAGTTGAAGTGTACCTATGATGAAAATTACAGGCCTCTCTCATCTTTTTAAGTGAGAGAACTTGCACAATTGGTGGCTGACTAAATACTTTTTGCCCCACTGTATCTCTTCTGATATGATCACACGTCTCTCTCTGCTGATATGATCACACATCTCTCTCTGCTGATATGATCACACATCTCTCTCTCTGCTGATATGATCACACATCTCTCTCTGCTGATATGATCACACATCTCTCTCTGCTGATATGATCACACATCTCTCTCTCTGCTGATATGATCACACATCTCTCTCTCTCTGCTGATATGATCACACATCTCTCTCTCTGCTGATATGATCACACATCTCTCTCTCTCTGCTGATATGATCACACATCTCTCTCTCTGCTGATATGATCACACAGCTCTATATCTCTGATATGACCACACATCTCTCTCTCTGCTGATATGATCACACATCTCTCTCTCTCTGCTGATATGATCACACATCTCTCTCTCTCTCTGCTGATATGATCACACATCTCTCTCTCTCTGCTGATATGATCACACATCTCTCTCTCTCTCTGCTGATATGCTCACACATCTCTCTCTGCTGATATGATCACACATCTCTCTCTCTCTGCTGATATGATCACACCTCTCTCTCTCTGCTGATATGATCAAACATCTCTCTCTCTCTGCTGATATGATCACACATCTCTCTCTCTCTCTGCTGATATGCTCACACATCTCTCTCTGCTGATATGATCACACATCTCTCTCTGCTGATATGATCACACATCTATCTCTCTCTCTGCTGATATGATCACACATCTCTCTCTCTCTGCTGATATGATCACACATCTCTCTCTCTCTGCTGATATGCTCACACATCTCTCTCTCTCTCTGCTGATATGATCACACATCTGCTGATAATTTGCAAATAAATTCATTAAAAATCCTACAATGTGATTTTCTGGATTTTTTCCCCCTCATTTTGTCTGTCATAGTTGAAGTGTACCTATGATGAAAATTACAGGCCTCTCTCATCTTTTTAAGTGAGAGAACTTGCACAATTGGTGGCTGACTAAATACTTTTTTGCCCCACTGTATCTCTTCTGATATGATCACACATCTCTCTCTGCTGATATGATCACACATCTCTCTCTGCTGATATGATCACACATCTCTCTCTCTGCTGATATGATCACACATCTCTCTCTGCTGATATGATCACACATCTCTCTCTGCTGATATGATCACACATCTCTCTCTCTGCTGATATGATCACACATCTCTCTCTCTCTGCTGATATGATCACACATCTCTCTCTCTGCTGATATGATCACACATCTCTCTCTCTCTGCTGATATGATCACACATCTCTCTCTCTGCTGATATGATCACACAGCTCTATATCTCTGATATGACCACACATCTCTCTCTCTGCTGATATGATCACACATCTCTCTCTCTCTGCTGATATGATCACACATCTCTCTCTCTCTGCTGATATGATCACACATCTCTCTCTCTCTGCTGATATGATCACACATCTCTCTCTCTCTCTGCTGATATGCTCACACATCTCTCTCTGCTGATATGATCACACATCTCTCTCTCTCTGCTGATATGATCACACCTCTCTCTCTCTGCTGATATGATCACACATCTCTCTCTCTCTCTGCTGATATGCTCACACATCTTTCTCTCTCTCTGCTGATATGCTCACACATCTCTCTCTGCTGATATGATCACACATCTCTCTCTGCTGATATGATCACACATCTCTCTCTCTCTCTGCTGATATGATCACACATCTCTATCTCTCTGCTGATATGCTCACACATCTCTCTCTGCTGATATGATCACACATCTCTCTCTGCTGATATGATCATACAGCTCTATATCTCTGTTGATATGATCACACAGCTCTATATCTCTGCTGATATGATCACACAGCTTTATATCTCTGCTGATATGATCACACAGCTCTATATCTCTGCTGATAAGATCACACAGCTCTATATCTCTGCTGATATGATCACACAGCTTTATATCTCTGCTGATATGATCACACAGCTCTATATCTCTGTTGATATGATCACACAGCTCTATATCTCTGCTGATATGATCACACATCTCTCTCTGCTGATATGATCACACAGCTCTATATCTCTGCTGATATGATCACACATCTCTCTCTGCTCTGACCTCTCTATTTCTAACACTTACAGACACGCAAGATCATCATCACAGATCTTTTAAACACATGAATATGACACTTGAGTCTTAACCCTTGTCTTATAATGTGTGTGTGTGTGTGTGTGTGTGTGTGTGTGTGTGTGTGTGTGTGTGTGTGTGTGTGTGTGTGTGTGTGTGTGTGTGTGTGTGTGTGTGTGTGTGTGTGTGTGTGTGTGTGTGTGTGTGTGTGTGTGTGTGTGCATATGTACCCACGTGCAAATGTTTTGTTTTTCTGTTGTATTTCAATCAACATTCACATTACTTCAGTATGTTCACAGCAAAAAAGTCTAAAGTCAGCCTGAGATACAAAGGGGGAGAGATAGATAGATGATAGATAGTTAGTGATGATAAGGGGCTTTAAGCCATCTTTTATGACAGAGGGAGCTAATCGGCTACTGCTAATGAGCCCCTATTAGTGTGTGTAGAGATAGTGTCAGGAGAGACAGGCAGGGAGAAGAGGCAGTGCTGACAGCTCACACACCGCCCATCAGTCCCACCGAGACCACTAGGCCTGTCAGAGACGACAGTGACATCTCACACACACGCGCTGCATACGCATGCATGTACACACACCATACACGCACGCACGCACAAACAAACGCTGGGACATGCACGTGCACACACACACCCACCCACATTGGTGTGAGCGCTACAGCCAACAACTGTGATGAGACAAAGAGGCTAGTCCTCTATCACATTCTCAACACATTAAAACTCCCAAATACCCCACACACTGGCCACTGCACCTGTTGGACGTCGAGAGACAAGGTCTGTGTGGATGGATAAGCTGTCAAAGACTTGAAGATGACGTGACTTTCATCAACTTCTGTTAGGTTTGACAGAAGGGCTGGGTTGAGGAACCTTTGTTTCTGTTTGTCATCATGGCGGACATTTATTTTGATCACTGCAATATTCCCTTCTTGTGTCTGAGTGTACGGCAAGGTGGCCAAAGTGTGTGTGTGTGTGGTTAAAAGATGGTCTATGGGCCATGATCAGAACGCTGGGTGTGCGTGTTTACAGAGTGTGTGTTCCACAGATAATAATTCCATCGGTCAACCGTGGTGTAAGGGGACAAAGCTGCTCTGACCAGGGAGAGAGGGAGGAAGAGCGAGTGAGAGAAGGAAGAGTGTCATGTGGTTAACACTCACACACTGAGAGCATACTGGAGCATGGCCAAACACACCACAGCCTGGCCACAAACAGCCCCTCTTTCTTTCCTTCTCTCACTCTCTCCCAACCCCACCCACAACCCTTTCTACACTTGCATCTATCCATCACCCTCTTCCTAACTGCCTCGATCCCAACTCCACCCATTAACCTCCCCGTCTGCAGCTTTTATGCCCCCCCCCACCCCCCCCCCCACCCTCCATCACCCCTCCCTCGCTCACCCGTATGGGGATCTGCTCTGTCTCCCTCTCCTTCTGCGGGTTGCGGTACTTCTCGTAGAAGTCCCTCTTCTTCTTGCTCTCCCGGTCGTCCTTGCGCTCTCTCTTCTCGGCGGGTTCGTCCGAGGCCTCGGGGGAGGGCAGGGGGGTGGGCTTGGCCGGCCTCTCCACCTCCAGGTGGTTCTCATTGGGGTTGAGCACCATCACACCGTAACCCTCCTGGAAGACAACACAACAACACACACACGTTTGTTAAGAGTCCACAGACTTTCCTCCGACTTGTAAATGTGTATGTGTGTATGTGTATGTGTGTGTGTGTCTTAGCCAGTGAATAGCACTTAGTGAGTCCAAAGGCCATGTGTCTGTCACTTTTCAACTTCTAATCGATCCATCCATCACTTAACTCAAGTGTTAGGGCCGACACATACGTGTGGTACCTTTGAATTGGGATAACTTCATATCCATTGTTTTAGCAACTTACTACCAAACACAAGAAAAATATGATAATGTACACAGCAATGAATGTTTCGTAATGTTAAGATGTGAAATTAATAACAGAAACTAAACGTTAATGCATAGAAATAAATGAAAATAGTTTTAAAATATGCTGTAAAATTAAGCAGGGAAAAAGATCATGTGAATTGAAATAGGCAGAACCTATTGTGGTCTGGGGAAGTTTTCACAGGGCCTAAGTGACTTCTTCAACTCTGAAGTCATTTTTAATTAAGTGTGTTTATTATCCAAGCACTCTGAAACGAAAGGAGGAAACGGAGGGATTCCTGTTCCACTTTGGCTGCACTTCACACACTCCCCCTCTGTACGTACACACACACACACACACACACACACACACTTCCCCTCTGTACGTACACACACACACAGATCTGTCTGTCAAAAAGGCTTTTTAGAAGACGAGTGTAGGAGTTAGAGAGGAAATGTTTTTCTGATTCCTCCCAGAGTCGCCATCAAGCACCCCGTCTACAGACGGCAGCACGTCTCCTCCTTTTAATATGTGTTAACACAATGTGTCCCTCCTCCTTTTAATATGTGTTAACACAATGTGTCCCTCCTCCTTTTAATATGTGTTAACACAATGTGTCCCTCCTCCTTTTAATATGTGTTAACACAATGTGTCCCTCCTCCTTTTAATATGTGTTAACACAATGTGTCCCTCCTCCTTTTAATATGTGTTAACACAATGTGTCCCTCCTCCTTTTAATATGTGTTAACACAATGTGTCCCTCCTCCTTTTAATATGTGTTAACACAAAGTGTCCCTCCTCCTTTTAATATGTGTTAACACAATGTGTCCCTCCTCCTTTTAATATGTGTTAACACAATGTGTCCCTCCTCCTTTTAATGTGTTAACACAATGTGTCCCTCCTCCTTTTAATATGTGTTAACACAATGTGTCCCTCCTCCTTTTAATGTGTTAACACAATGTGTCCCTCCTCCTTTTAATATGTGTTAACACAATGTGTCCCTCCTCCTTTTTAATATGTGTTAACACAATGTGTCCCTCCTCCTTTTAATGTGTTAACACAATGTGTCCCTCCTCCTTTTAATATGTGTTAACACAATGTGTCCCTCCTCCTTTTAATATGTGTTAACACAATGTGTCCCTCCTCCTTTTAATATGTGTTAACACAATGTGTCCCTCCTCCTTTTAATATGTGTTAACACAATGTGTCCCTCCTCCTTTTTAATATGTGTTAACACAATGTGTCCCTCCTCCTTTTAATATGTGTTAACACAATGTGTCCCTCCTCCTTTTAATATGTGTTAACACAATGTGTCCCTCCTCCTTTTAATATGTGTTAACACAATGTGTCCCTCCTCCTTTTAATATGTGTTAACACAATGTGTCCCTCCTCCTTTTAATATGTGTTAACACAATGTGTCCCTCCTCCTTTTAATATGTGTTAACACAATGTGTCCCTCCTCCTTTTAATATGTGTTAACACAATGTGTCCCTCCTCCTTTTAATATGTGTTAACACAATGTGTCCCTCCTCCTTTTAATATGTGTTAACACAATGTGTCCCTCCTCCTTTTAATATGTGTTAACACAATGTGTGTGTCCCTCCTCCAACCATCGACGTCAAACCTGCCCTGAGCACCTGGTGTATGTTGACAACAGCAAAATGACAGTTTCACACGTTGCAAATGATTGTTATTCTCACACCCTGTCAACGACCGACTCATTTAGCCAGAGCCCCCTCCTCTCCCCAGGCGTATTAGAATCAAACTTTCAGATTGTCCAAACCAAGTGAGACAAATCTGAACAAATTGCAGCAGTGAATAAGTAAATGAAGGGCTTACTTTATTAGCAACTGTTTCTGTGTTTTAGGTCAAAACTACTTAACTAAATCTTTGACTGAAACACTTAAACTCCTAGAAAAAGATTGTGAATGAAAAACTATAAATTAAATACTTTAAAAACGTTTTTTTTTTATATAATCTGAGACCTTTTTAAGGAAGATGTACAATAGAATTTGAAGTACAAATTAATTTAATCACAATATTAAGACCAAAAAGAGAGGATGGCCAATGAAACAAAGCAGATTAAATGAAAGATATCTGTTTTTCTTATTTCCTATCAAAATAATAAGCACATTACAGAACTAAAGGAACACATATCCCAGGTAAATCACAGCTGTTCATTATAATGACTCAAACATCACCTGTAAAAAATACATCTAACGGACAATCCTAGAAAATCCATTATTCTACATATTATACTAGAAATGCATATAAATCGTCAAACCACACATGTCGACGGCCACTCTTAATAAGGAACCCTTTATTAGAAAGCGGATGGGATTCTATAGTTAGGAGTTCCTTAGGCTGTTGGCTATGGAATTTGTGAGTTTTCTTCCTGTGCGTTAGAGCTGCACATACGGCCAGGCACGGCCCCGCACGGCACAGCACCACCTGGGCTTGGAGCTGAGCTGGGAGGGAAGGAGCTGTCTTCTTTTCTCCTCTTTTGGGCATACTAGCTATCTGCACTGAGAGGGAGGAGTGGTAAAGTAATGGGCCAGGTTCTATTAAAGAGGCTCAGCTACAGGCCCCAGCTACAGGCTCAGGGCTGTCTTTGTTGGCAGAGCCACCATGGAGTAGTTCACATGGACCTTACGACCGGAGAGGACGAGGAGAGGAAGAAGGGAGAAAAAAGGAAAATGTGAGAGAATAGGAGAGGAGAAGAGAGAGAGGGGGAGAGAATAGGAGAGGAGAAGAGAATAGGAGAGGAGAAGAGAGAGAGGAGGAGAGAATAGGATAGGAGAAGAAAAGAGAGAATAGGAGAGGAGAAGAAAAGAGAGAATAGGAGAGGAGAAAAGATAGAATTGGAGAAGAAAAATAATTGGAGAAGAGAAGAGACAGAATAGGAGAAGAGGAGAGACAGAATAGGAGATGATAAGAGAGAGAATAGGAGAGGAGAAAATAGGAGAGGAAAGGAGAAGATAGGAGAGGAGACAGAATAGGAGAGGAGAGAATAGGAGAGGAGAAGAGAGAATAGGAGAGGAGAAGAGAGAGAATAGGAGAGGAGAAGAGAGAGAATAGGAGAGGAGAAGAGACAGAATAGGAGAGGAGAAGAGACAGAATAGGAGTAGAAAAAAGACAGAATAGGAGAGGAGAAGAGAGAGAATAGGAGTAGAGAAGGGACATAATTGGAGAGGAGAAGAGACAGAATAGGAGAGGAGAAGAGAGAGAATAGGAGAGGAGAAGAGGAGAGAGAGAATAGAAGAGAAGAGAGAGAATATGAGAAGAGAGAATAGGAGAGGATAAGAGAGAGAATAGGAGATGATAAGAGAGAGAATAGGAGAGGAGAAGAGACAGAATAGGAGAAGAGAAGAGAGAGAATATGAGAAGACAAGGGGGAGAATAGGAGAAGAGAAGGGGGAGAATAGGAGAAGAGAAGAGAGAGAATAGGAGAAGAGAAGGGAGAGAATAGGAGAAGAGAAGAGAGAGAATATGAGAAGAGAAAGGAGAGAATAGGAGAAGAGAGAGAATAGGAGAAAATAGGAGAAGAGAATAGGAGAGAATAGGAGAGGAGAAGAGAGAGAATATGAGAGGAGAAGAGACACAATAGGAGAAGAGAAGAGAGAGAATAGGAGAAGAGAAGAGAGAGAATAGGAGAAGAGAAGGGAGAGAATAGGAGAAGAGAGAACAGGAGAAAAGAGAGAATAGGAGAAGAGAAGAGAGAATAGGAGAGGAGAAGAGGTCCATTCAGGCTTTGTGCCACTGCCCACTAGTGGTAGGCTGGAAAACTGACTGGTAACACTGTCTTCTTCTGAATCACGAAGGAATGAGGAACGAGACAGAGAGAGAGAGAATAAACTAGACAAAGGATTAGGATGGATGGAGGTAGATGGAAAGAGAGAGTGAGAGACAAAAACAAAGATAGGGGAGATGGATAGGGTAAGAGAGAGATTGACAAGTGTTCAGCCCATCCATCCTTATGCCTCAGATCCACGCAGCACACAGGGAAAAGTGTTAATAGGTTGACAACATTAGGCCTACTAAACAAATGTTAGCCCTCTGTGCCCTAGTCCTTCCAGTGCTAATGGTGGATAACCCTTACTGGTGCCAAGTCACCCTGAAGCACATTACTGTGAAGGGGACCTGTGTCCCCAGCATCCTAGACTTGTGCAGTAAGGCCAAGGGTTCTCGACCAAGTCCGAAACCAGAATTGATGTCAACAGAGAAAGGTTTGGGCGGTGTCAATCAAACATTAGTCTCTGTGTCTCTCCATGTGTCTCTGACCCTGTTCTGTCCAGCAGCAAACACATATAGAGTGGGGAGAGAGTAAAGAGAGGGGGGAGAGTAAAGAGAGGAGAGAGTAAAGAGAGGGGGGAGAGAGTAAAGAGAGGGGGGAGAGAGTAAAGAGATGAGAGAGTAAAGAGAGGGGGGAGAGAGTAAAGAGAGGGGGAGAGAGTAAAGAGAGGAGAGAGAGTATAGAGAGGAGAGAGAGAGGAAAGAGAGGAGAGAGAGAGGAAAGAGAGGAGAGAGTAAAGAGAGGGGGGAGAGAGTAAAGAGAGGAGAGAGTAAAGAGAGGGGGGAGAGAGTAAAGAGAGGAGAGAGTAAAGAGAGGGGGGAGAGAGTAAAGAGAGGAGAGAGTAAAGAGAGGGGGGATAGAGTAAAGATATGAGAGAGTAAAGAGAGGGGGGATAGAGTAAAGAGAGGGGGGAGAGAGTAAAGAGAGGGGAGAGAGTAAAGAGAGGAGAGAGTAAAGAGAGGGGGAGAGAGTAAAGAGAGGAGAGAGAAAAGAGAGGGGGGATAGAGTAAAGATATGAGAGAGTAAAGAGAGGGGGAGAGAGTAAAGAGAGGGGGGAAAGAGTAAAGAGAGGGGAGAGAGTAAAGAGAGGGGGAGAGAGTAAAGAGAGGAGAGAGAGTATAGAGAGGAGAGAGAGTATAGAGAGGAGAGAGAGAGTAAAGAGAGGGGGGAGAGAGTAAAGAGAGGGGGGAGAGAGTAAAGAGAGGAGAGAGCAAAGAGAGGGGGGAGAGAGTAAAGAGAGGAGAGAGAGTAAAGAGAGGAGAGAGAGTAAAGAGAGGGGGGAGAGTAAAGAGAGGAGAGAGTAAAGAGAGGAGTGAGAGTAAAGATAGGGGGGAGAGAGTAAAGAGAGGGGGGAGAGAATAAAGTGAGGGGGAGAGATTAAAGTGAGGGGGAGAGATTAAAGAGAGGGGGAGAGAGTAAAGAGAGGAGAGAGAGTAAAGAGAGGAGAGAGTAAAGAGAGGAGAGAGTAAAGAGAGGGGGGAGAGAGTAAAGAGAGGAGAGAGAGAGTAAAGAGAGGAGAGAGTAAAGAGAGGGGGAGAGAGTAAAGAGAGGAGAGAGTAAAGAGAGGGGGGAGAGAGTAAAGAGATGAGAGAGTAAAGAGAGGGGGGAGAGAGTAAAGAGAGGAGGAGAGAGTAAAGAGAGGAGAGAGAGTAAAGAGAGGGGGGAGAGAGTAAAGAGAGGAGAGAGAGTAAAGAGAGTAGAGAGAGAGTAAAGAGAGGGGTAGAGTAAAGAGAGGAGAGAGTAAAGATAGGGGGGAGAGAGTAAAGAGATGGGGGAGAGAATAAAGAGAGGGGGAGAGATTAAAGAGAGGGGGAGAGAGTAAAGAGAGGAGAGAGTAAAGAGAGGGGGGAGAGAGTAAAGAGAGGGGGGAGAGAGTAAAGAGAGGAGAGAGTAAAGAGAGGGGGAGAGAGTAAAGAGAGGAGAGAGTAAAGAGAGGAGAGAGAGTAACGAGAGGGGGGAGAGAGTAAAGAGAGGGGGAGAGTAAAGAGAGGAGAGAGAGTAAAGATAGGGGGGAGAGAGTAAAGAGAGGGGAGAGAGAGTAAAGAGAGGAGAGAGAGCAAAGAGAGGGGGGAGAGAGTAAAGAGAGGATAGAGAGTAAAGAGAGGGGGGAGAGAGTAAAGAGAGGAGGAGAGAGTAAAGAGATGGGAGAGTAAAGAGAGGGGGGAGCGATTAAAGAGAGGAGAGAGGAGAGAGTAAAGAGCGGAGAGAGTAAAGAGAGGGGGAGATATTAAAAAGAGGGGAGAGTAAAGAGAGGAGAGAGTAAAGAGAGGAGAGGGTAAATAGAGGGGGGAGAGAGTAAAGAGAGGAGGAGAGAGTAAATAGAGGTGAGAGAGAGTAAAGAGAGGAGAGAGTAAAGAGAGGAGAGAGTAAAGAGAGGGGGAGAGAGTAAAGAGATGAGAGAGTAAAGAGAGGAGAGAGAGTAAAGAGAGGAGAGAGTAAAGAGAGGGGTGAGAGAGTAAAGGGAGGGGGGAGAGAGTAAAGAGAGGAGAGAGTAAAGAGAGGAGAGAGAGTAAAGAGAGGAGAGAGTAAAGAGAGGGGAGAGAGTAAAGAGAGGGGAGATAGTAAAGAGAGGAGAGAGTAAAGAGAGGGGGAGAGAGTAGAGAGGAGAGAGAGTAAAGAGAGGGGGAGACAGTAAAGAGAGGGGGAGGGTAAAGAGAGGAGAGAGTAAAGAGAGGAGAGAGAGTAAATATAGGGGGAGAGAGTAAAGAGAGGGGGAGAGAGTAAAGAGAGGAGAGAGAGTATAGAGAGGAGAGAGAGAGTAAAGAGAGGAGAGAGTAAAGAGAGGGGGAAGAGAGTAAAGAGAGGGGGGAGAGAGTAAAGAGAGGAGAGAGAGTAACGATAGGGGGAGAGAGTAAAGAGAGGGGGGAGAGAGTAAAGAGAGGAGAGAGTAAAGAGAGGGGGGAGAGAGTAAAGAGAGGAGAGAGTAAAGAGAGGGGGAGAGAGTAAAGAGAGGAGAGAGAGTAAAGAGAGGGGGAGAGAGTAAAGAGAGGGGGAGAGTAAAGAGAGGAGAGAGAGTAAAGATAGGGGGGAGAGAGTAAAGAGAGGGGAGAGAGAGTAAAGAGAGGAGAGAGAGCAAAGAGAGGGGAGAGAGTAAAGAGAGGAGAGAGATTAAAGAGAGGAGAGAGAGTAAAGAGAGGGGGAGAGAGTAAAGAGAGGAGAGAGTAAAGAGAGGGGGGAGCGAGTTAAGAGATGAGAGAGTAAAGAGAGTGGGGAGAGAGTAAAGAGAGGAAGAGAGAGTAAAGAGAGGAGAGAGAGTAAAGAGAGGAGGGAGAGAGTAAAGAGAGGAGAGAGAGTAAAGAGAGTAGAGAGGGGGAGAGTAAAGAGATGAGAGAGTAAAGATAGGGGGGAGAGAGTAAAGAGATGGGGGAGAGAATAAAGAGAGGGGGAGAGATTAAAGAGAGGGGGAGAGAGTAAAGAGAGGAGAGAGAGTAAAGAGAGGAGAGAGTAAAGAGAGGAGAGAGTAAAGAGAGGGGGGAGAGAGTAAAGAGAGGGGGGAGAGAGTAAAGAGAGGAGAGAGTAAAGAGAGGGGGAGAGAGTAAAGAGAGGAGAGAGTAAAGAGAGGGGGAGAGAGTAAAGAGAGGAGGAGAGAGTAAAGAGAGGAGAGAGTAACGATAGGGGGAGAGAGTAAAGAGAGGAGAGAGTAAAGAGAGGGGGGAGAGAGTAAAGAGAGGAGAGAGTAAAGAGAGGGGGAGAGAGTAAAGAGAGGAGAGAGAGTAAAGAGAGGGGGAGAGAGTAAAGAGAGGGGGAGAGAGTAAAGAGAGGAGAGAGAGTAAAGATAGGGGGGAGAGAGTAAAGAGAGGGGAGAGAGAGTAAAGAGAGGGGAGAGAGAGTAAAGAGAGGAGAGAGAGCAAAGAGAGGGGAGAGAGTAAAGAGAGGAGAGAGATTAAAGAGAGGAGAGAGAGTAAAGAGAGGGGGAGAGAGTAAAGAGAGGAGAGAGTAAAGAGAGGGGGGAGCGAGTTAAGAGATGAGAGAGTAAAGAGAGGGGGGAGAGAGTAAAGAGAGGAGGAGAGAGTAAAGAGAGGAGAGAGAGTAAAGAGAGGGGGGAGAGAGTAAAGAGAGTAGAGAGAGAGTAAAGAGAGGGGGAGAGTAAAGAGAGGAGAGAGTAAAGATAGGGGGGAGAGAGTAATGAGATGGGGGAGAGAATAAAGAGAGGAGAGAGAGCAAAGAGAGGGGAGAGAGTAAAGAGAGGAGAGAGCAAAGAGAGGGGGGAGAGAGTAAAGAGAGGAGAGAGAGTAAAGAGAGGAGAGAGAGTAAAGAGAGGGGGAGAGTAAAGAGAGGAGAGAGTAAAGAGAGGAGTGAGAGTAAAGATAGGGGGGAGAGAGTAAAGAGAGGGGGGAGAGAATAAAGAGAGGGGGAGAGATTAAAGAGAGGGGGAGAGAGTAAAGAGATGAGAGAGAGTAAAGAGAGGAGAGAGTAAAGAGAGGGGAGAGAGTAAAGAGAGGGGAGATAGTAAAGAGAGGAGAGAGTAAAGAGAGGGGGAGAGAGTAGAGAGGAGAGAGAGTAAAGAGAGGGGGAGACAGTAAAGAGAGGGGGAGGGTAAAGAGAGGAGAGAGTAAAGAGAGGAGAGAGAGTAAATATAGGGGGAGAGAGTAAAGAGAGGGGGAGAGAGTAAAGAGAGGAGAGAGAGTATAGAGAGGAGAGAGAGAGTAAAGAGAGGAGAGAGTAAAGAGAGGGGGAAGAGAGTAAAGAGAGGGGGGAGAGAGTAAAGAGAGGAGAGAGAGTAACGATAGGGGGAGAGAGTAAAGAGAGGGGGGAGAGAGTAAAGAGAGGAGAGAGTAAAGAGAGGGGGGAGAGAGTAAAGAGAGGAGAGAGTAAAGAGAGGGGGAGAGAGTAAAGAGAGGAGAGAGAGTAAAGAGAGGGGGAGAGAGTAAAGAGAGGGGGAGAGTAAAGAGAGGAGAGAGAGTAAAGATAGGGGGGAGAGAGTAAAGAGAGGGGAGAGAGAGTAAAGAGAGGAGAGAGAGCAAAGAGAGGGGAGAGAGTAAAGAGAGGAGAGAGATTAAAGAGAGGAGAGAGAGTAAAGAGAGGGGGAGAGAGTAAAGAGAGGAGAGAGTAAAGAGAGGGGGGAGCGAGTTAAGAGATGAGAGAGTAAAGAGAGTGGGGAGAGAGTAAAGAGAGGAAGAGAGAGTAAAGAGAGGAGAGAGAGTAAAGAGAGGAGGGAGAGAGTAAAGAGAGGAGAGAGAGTAAAGAGAGTAGAGAGGGGGAGAGTAAAGAGATGAGAGAGTAAAGATAGGGGGGAGAGAGTAAAGAGATGGGGGAGAGAATAAAGAGAGGGGGAGAGATTAAAGAGAGGGGGAGAGAGTAAAGAGAGGAGAGAGAGTAAAGAGAGGAGAGAGTAAAGAGAGGAGAGAGTAAAGAGAGGGGGGAGAGAGTAAAGAGAGGGGGGAGAGAGTAAAGAGAGGAGAGAGTAAAGAGAGGGGGAGAGAGTAAAGAGAGGAGAGAGTAAAGAGAGGGGGAGAGAGTAAAGAGAGGAGGAGAGAGTAAAGAGAGGAGAGAGTAACGATAGGGGGAGAGAGTAAAGAGAGGAGAGAGTAAAGAGAGGGGGGAGAGAGTAAAGAGAGGAGAGAGTAAAGAGAGGGGGAGAGAGTAAAGAGAGGAGAGAGAGTAAAGAGAGGGGGAGAGAGTAAAGAGAGGGGGAGAGAGTAAAGATAGGGGGGAGAGAGTAAAGAGAGGGGAGAGAGAGTAAAGAGAGGGGAGAGAGAGTAAAGAGAGGAGAGAGAGCAAAGAGAGGGGAGAGAGTAAAGAGAGGAGAGAGATTAAAGAGAGGAGAGAGAGTAAAGAGAGGGGGAGAGAGTAAAGAGAGGAGAGAGTAAAGAGAGGGGGGAGCGAGTTAAGAGATGAGAGAGTAAAGAGAGGGGGGAGAGAGTAAAGAGAGGAGGAGAGAGTAAAGAGAGGAGAGAGAGTAAAGAGAGGGGGGAGAGAGTAAAGAGAGTAGAGAGAGAGTAAAGAGAGGGGGAGAGTAAAGAGAGGAGAGAGTAAAGATAGGGGGGAGAGAGTAATGAGATGGGGGAGAGAATAAAGAGAGGAGAGAGAGCAAAGAGAGGGGAGAGAGTAAAGAGAGGAGAGAGCAAAGAGAGGGGGAGAGAGTAAAGAGAGGAGAGAGAGTAAAGAGAGGAGAGAGAGTAAAGAGAGGGGGAGAGTAAAGAGAGGAGAGAGTAAAGAGAGGAGTGAGAGTAAAGATAGGGGGGAGAGAGTAAAGAGAGGGGGGAGAGAATAAAGAGAGGGGGAGAGATTAAAGAGAGGGGGAGAGAGTAAAGAGATGAGAGAGAGTAAAGAGAGGAGAGAGAGTAAAGAGAGGAGAGAGAGTAAAGAGAGGAGAGAGTAAAGAGAGGAGAGAGTAAAGAGAGGGGGGAGAGAGTAAAGAGATGAGAGAGTAAAGAGAGGGGGGAGAGAGTAAAGAGAGGAGAGAGAGAGTAAAGAGAGGAGAGAGTAAAGAGAGGGGGAGAGAGTAAAGAGAGGAGAGAGTAAAGAGAGGGGGGAGAGAGTAAAGAGATGAGAGAGTAAAGAGAGGGGGGAGAGAGTAAAGAGAGGAGGAGAGAGTAAAGAGAGGAGAGAGAGTAAAGAGAGGGGGGAGAGAGTAAAGAGAGGAGAGAGAGTAAAGAGAGTAGAGAGAGAGTAAAGAGAGGGGGAGAGTAAAGAGAGGAGAGAGTAAAGATAGGGGGGAGAGAGTAAAGAGATGGGGGAGAGAATAAAGAGAGGGGGAGAGATTAAAGAGAGGGGGAGAGAGTAAAGAGAGGAGAGAGAGTAAAGAGAGGAGAGAGTAAAGAGAGGGGGGAGAGAGTAAAGAGAGGAGAGAGTAAAGAGAGGGGGAGAGAGTAAAGAGAGGAGAGAGTAAAGAGAGGGGGAGAGAGTAAAGAGAGGAGAGAGTAAAGAGAGGAGAGAGAGTAACGAGAGGGGGAGAGAGTAAAGAGAGGAGAGAGAGTAAAGAGAGGGGGGAGAGAGTAAAGAGAGGGGAGAGTAAAGAGAGGAGAGAGAGTAAAGATAGGGGGAGAGAGTGAAGAGAGGAGAGAGTAAAGAGAGGAGAGAGTAAAGAGAGGAGAGAGAGTAAAGAGAGGACAGAGTAAAGAGAGGGGAGAGTAAAGAGAGGAGAGAGTAAAGATAGGGGGAGAGAGTAAAGAGAGGGGGGAGAGAGTAAAGAGAGGAGAGAGAGCAAAGAGAGGGGGGAGAGAGTAAAGAGAGGGGAGAGAGTAAAGAGAGCGGGGAGAGAGTAAAGAGATGAGAGAGTAAATAGAGATGAGAGAGAGTAAAGAGAGGAGAGAGTAAAGAGATGGGGGAGAGAGTAAAGAGATGGGGGGGAGAGTAAAGAGAGGGGGAGAGAGTAAAGAGATGAGAGAGTAAATACAGATGAGAGAGAATAAAGAGAGGAGAGAGTAAAGAGATGGGGGAGAGTAAAGAGAGCGGGGAGAGAGTAAAGAGAGGAGAGAGTAAAGAGAGGGGGGAGAGAGTAAAGAGATGAGAGAGTAAATAGAGATGAGAGAGAGTAAAGAGAGGAGAGAGTAAAGAGAGTGGGGAGAGTAAAGAGAGGAGAGAGTAAAGAAAGGGGGAAGAGATTAAAGAGAGGAGAGAGGAGAGAATAAAGAGCGGAGAGAGTAAAGAGAGGGGGTGAGAGTAAAGAGAGGGGATATACAGTGCCTTGCGAAAGTATTCGGCCCCCTTGAACTTTGCGACCTTTTGCCACATTTCAGGCTTCAAACATAAAGATATAAAACTGTATTTTTTTGTGAAGAATCAACAACAAGTGGGACACAATCATGAAGTGGAACGACATTTATTGGATATTTCAAACTTTTTTAACAAATCAAAAACTGAAAAATTGGGCGTGCAAAATTATTCAGCCCCCTTAAGTTAATACTTTGTAGCGCCACCTTTTGCTGCGATTACAGCTGTAAGTTGCTTGGGGTATGTCTCTATCAGTTTTGCACATCGAGAGACTGACATTTTTTCCCATTCCTCCTTGCAAAACAGCTCGAGCTCAGTGAGGTTGGATGGAGAGCATTTGTGAACAGCAGTTTTCAGTTCTTTCCACAGATTCTCGATTGGATTCAGGTCTGGACTTTGACTTGGCCATTCTAACACCTGGATAGGTTTATTTTTGAACCATTCCATTGTAGATTTTGCTTTATGTTTTGGATCATTGTCTTGTTGGAAGACAAATCTCCGTCCCAGTCTCAGGTCTTTTGCAGACTCCATCAGGTTTTCTTCCAGAATGGTCCTGTATTTGGCTCCATCCATCTTCCCATCAATTTTAACCATCTTCCCTGTCCCTGCTGAAGAAAAGCAGTCCCAAACCATGATGCTGCCACCACCATGTTTGACAGTGGGGATGGTGTGTTCAGCTGTGTTGCTTTTACGCCAAACATAACGTTTTGCATTGTTGCCAAAAAGTTACATTTTGGTTTCATCTGACCAGAGCACCTTCTTCCACATGTTTGGTGTGTCTCCCAGGTGGCTTGTGGCAAACGTTGAACAACACTTTTTATGGATATCTTTAAGAAATGTCTTTCTTCTTGCCACTCTTCCATAAAGGCCAGATTTGTGCAATATACGACTGATTGTTGTCCTATGGACAGAGTCTCCCACCTCAGCTGTAGATCTCTGCAGTTCATCCAGAGTGATCATGGGCCTCTTGGCTGCATCTCTGATCAGTCTTCTCCTTGTATGAGCTGAAAGTTTAGAGGGACGGCCAGGTATTGGTAGATTTGCAGTGGTCTGATACTCCTTCCATTTCAATATTATCGCTTGCACAGTGCTCCTTGGGATGTTTAAAGCTTGGGAAATCTTTTTGTATCCAAATCCGGCTTTAAACTTCTTCACAACAGTATCTCGGACCTGCCTGGTGTGTTCCTTGTTCTTCATGATGCTCTCTGCGCTTTTAACGGACCCCTGAGACTATCACAGTGCAGGTGCATTTATACGGAGACTTGATTACACACAGGTGGATTGTATTTATCATCATTAGTCATTTAGGTCAACATTGGATCATTCAGAGATCCTCACTGAACTTCTGGAGAGAGTTTGCTGCACTGAAAGTAAAGGGGCTGAATAATTTTGCACGCCCAATTTTTCAGTTTTTGATTTGTTAAAAAAGTTTGAAATATCCAATAAATGTCGTTCCACTTCATGATTGTGTCCCACTTGTTGTTGATTCTTCACAAAAAAATACAGTTTTATATCTTTATGTTTGAAGCCTGAAATGTGGCAAAAGGTCGCAAAGTTCAAGGGGGCCGAATACTTTCGCAAGGCACTGTAATAAAGAGAGGAGAGAGAGAATAAAGAGAGGAGAGAGAATAAAGAGAGGGGAGAGAGAATAAAGAGGGGAGAGAGAATAAAGAGAGGAGAGAGAATAAAGAGAGGAGAGAGAATAAAGAGAGGAGAGAGATAATAAAGAGAGGAGAGAATAAAGAGAGGAGAGAGAATAAAGAGAGGAGAGAGAATAAATAGAGGAGAGAGAATAAGGAGGGGAGAGTGAGAATAAAGAGGGGAGAGAGAGAATAAAGAGAGGAGAGAAAATAAATAGAGGAGATAAAGAATAAAGAGAGGAGAGAGAGAATAAAGAGAGGAGAGAGAATAAAGAGAGGAGAGAGAATAAAGAGGAGAGAGAGAATAAAGAGAGGAGAGAGAATAAAGAGAGGAGAGAGAATAAGGAGGGGAGAGAGATAATAAAGAGAGGAGAGAGAATAAAGAGAGGAGAGAGAATAAGGAGGGGAGAGAGAGAATAAAGAGAGGAGAGAGAATAAAGAGAGGAGAGAGAATAAGGAGGGGAGAGAGAATAAAGAGAGGCGAGAGAATAAAGAGAGGAGAGAGAATAAAGAGAGGAGAGAGAATAAAGAGAGGAGAGAGAGAATAAAGAGGAGAGAGAGAATAAAGAGAGGAGAGAGAGAATAAAGAGAGAGAGAATAAAGAGAGGGGAGAGAATAAAGAGGAGAGCGAATAGAGGCTAAAGTGAAGGGTTGAGTTAGTGTATTAACACTGGAAGAGCAAGGTGAGTCATTTTGACTCAATATGAATTTAAAATACAAATATCTCTTCCATTTTTTTAGTCTGTCCTTGACTTTTCCTAAATGTTGGAAGAATTTCGATATCAAACAGAATGTTTTATAAGCAGTTTTTTCCCCAGACCTCCAAAAATTTACTTTTTCAAATCCACATGCAGGTGATACAAATTTCTATATTTATGTGCAGATTCCAAGGTTTCCAAAACCCTGACTTACCAACACCAAATAACTCCCTGTTACAATTCCTGTTCCATGACAGGAACAGATTTTTAGCATTTAAGAAGTCAGTTAAGAACAAATTCGTATTTACAATGATGGCCTACTGGGGAACAGTGGGAACAACTGCCTTGTTCAGGGGCTGAACGACAGATTTTTACCTTGTCAGCTCTGGGATTCGATCCAGCAGAGCGTTGGGTTACTGACCCAACGCTCTAACCACTAGACCAACTTACCGCCCCAAAAGATAAAGTGTTATTTGAAGAAAATCTATTTTCCTATTCAGATTTTTCCCAAAATCTTTTTATCTCATTAGCATGTATGAAATGTATTTATGAAACTGTTAAGACTGAGTCAAAATGACTGCTCATTGGCTCAAAGGGTGGTCCCTAGTGTTACAGAACCTCATTCATTTATTCTGAACGTTAGAAAAGATTGGATGTAATTGCCAACTGTAAGTACGAGGTCTAAAATATACAATTATATTATTCAAATGTATTATGAAAGTATTATATATTAATATTCTTAATCGCATAATTATAATCCTCAACTAGTTAATGCTGTAGAAACAACGACTTTGGTCTTGATTGTCTCAATTGCCTGTCAGTCAGAATACATTTTAAAAATCTCACACTCTTGCTTGGTGTGGACACTGATGTTGGGTCAGTGTGCCTTTATGCAGTGATGTGCAGGATAAGCTTCTCACCACACAAACACACACACACACACACACACACACACACACACACACACACACACAAAAACACCTTCCCATGCCCCTGCATGCCCTGTGCCACCGCCACATAGAGCCCTGGCCCAGAGGGCAGCAGTCAGAGGGGTCACACCTCGGCACCTCCAAGGGGGGTGCACTCCCGTCGCCCTGCTCCTGACACTCTTTAGTGCTCCTTTGTTGGCCTGTCGGAGACCAGCCGAGTTCCCTCTGATAGCACAACAATGGTCGCCGCTCAGGAAGCCCAGCTCTGCCCTCCGTCACCTTCTAACGTCGCGCTGCGTCTCAGCATGACATCTCCTCACACACAGAGTATACATCTTACTCACCTCTCAATCAATGGATCAAATCAGTCCGCAAAAGAAAACAGAGCTACATAACGATCAAGGATAACAACTCCAATGGGAAACAATGATGGGGAATGTCAAACCGCGCATAGACTTTTATTGGACAACCTGAAGAAATGGCTGTGATAAAGCTACGTGGTCAGACTTGCGCTTATTTGGCTAAGAGACAGTGGAACGGTAATGAACCATTGTCGGTCTTCTCAGTGGCATCGTTTAATGAAGGGGGACAGAAAATAGGCTAAGCCGTCCCTTTAAGACTATGCTAGCGCCATTTTTCCATTGGGCATGAAATTAAATGTGTCTAATGTGTGTGAGTGGTGAGAGGCGGCTGGACCAGGCGCATGTTATCTGTGTGTGTGTGTGTGTGTGTGTGTAGCTTTGGGAGGTGTTGATATGAGAGCTCTCGTGCAGCGAGCACGGCTTTGATGTGAGAGCTCTCGTGCAGCGAGCACGGCTTTGCTGTGAGAGCTCTCATGCAGTGAGCATGGCTTTGATGTGGGAGCTCTCGTGCAGCGAGCACGGCTTTGATGTGAGAGCTCTCGTGCAGCGAGCATGGCTTTAATGTGAGAGCTCTCGTGCAGCGAGCACGGCTTTGATGTGAGAGCTCTCATGCAGCGAGCACGGCTTTGATGTGGGAGCTCTTGTGCAGCGAGCACGGCTTTGATGTGAGAGCTCTCATGCAGCGAGCACGGCTTTGATGTGGGAGCTCTTGTGCAGCGAGCACGGCTTTGATGTGGGAGCTCTTGTGCAGCGAGCACGGCTTTGATGTGAGAGCTCTCATGCAGTGAGCACGGCTTTGCTGTGAGCACGGCTTTGCTGTGAGAGCTCTCATGCAGTGAGCACGGCTTTGCTGTGAGCACGGCTTTGCTGTGAGAGCTCTCATGCAGTGAGCACGGCTTTGCTGTGAGCACGGCTTTGCTGTGAGAGCTCTCATGCAGTGAGCACGGCTTTGCTGTGAGCACGGCTTTGCTGTGAGAGCTCTCATGCAGCGAGCACAGCTTTGATGTGGGAGCTCTCATGCAGCGAGCACGGCTTTGGGCAAAGACAAATTATGGGCTCTTGACAGGTACAAAGCAAGGCTGACAGCAGTCACAGGTGAATGTGGGAAGGAGAGGGGATGTTTGAGTGTGTGTGTGTGTGTGTGTGTGTGTGTGTGTGTGTGTGTGTGTGTGTGTGTGTGTGTGTGTGTGAGTTTTAAGAAAAATATATTGTAGTGTGTGTGCTTTTGGTAGATGTGTGTATAAATGTATATACTGTGGCATTGCATAACTGTGATAGATGTGTTGTAGATATGTGATAGCAGAGTAGGGACCTGAGGGTACACAATAAATGTGTTGTGAAATCTTTTGTGAATATATTGTAACTTAAAAAAAAAAAAAAATGCCTTCATTTTGCTGGACCCCAGGAAGAGTATCTGCTGCCTTGGCACGAACTAATGGGGATCCATAATAAACCCCAGGAAGAGTAGCTGTTGCCTTGGCACAAACTAACGGGGATCCATAATAAACCCCAGGAAGAGTAGCTGTTGCCTTGGCACAAACTAACGGGGATCCATAATAAACTCCAGGAAGAGAAGCTGCTGCCTTGGCAGGATCTAATGGGTATCCATAATAAACCCCAGGAAGAGTAGCTGCTGCCTTGGCAGGAACTAATGGGGATCCATAATAAACCCCAGGAAGAGAAGCTGCTGCCTTGGCAGGAACTAACGGGGATCCATAATAAACCCCAGGAAGAGTAGCTGCTGCCTTGGCAGGAACTAACGGGGATCCATAATAAACCCCAGGAAGAGTAGCTGCTGCCTTGGCAGGAACAAACAGGGATCCATAATAAACACCAGGAAGAGTAGCTGCTGCCTTGGCAGGAACTGACAGGGATCCATAATAAACCCCAGGAAGAGTAGCTGCTGCCTTGGCAGGAACTAATGGGGAACCATAATAAACCCCAGGAAGAGTAGCTGATGCCTTGGCAGGAACTAATGGGGATCCATAATAAACCCCAGGAAGAGTAGCTGATGCCTTGGCAGGAACTAATGGGGATCCATAATAAACCCCAGGAAGAGTAGCTGCTGCCTTGGCAGGAACTAATGGGGAACCATAATAAACCCCAGGAAGAGTAGCTGCTGCCTTGGCAGGAACTAATGGGGATCCATAATAAACCCCAGGAAGAGTCATTGCTGCCTTAATTTTAAAAATGTTGTATTTAACCTTTATTTAACCAGGTAGGCCAGTTGAGAACAATTGCTCATTTACAACTGTGAACTGGCTAAGATAAAGCACAGCAGTGAGACAAAGAAGTTGCTGCAGGGGGTGCTGAGGTGTTGACCGGGTTAGGGGGAGCCAGGTGGGAAGCATGGCCAGCCGTGGAAAAAATGCGTTTTGAAATGATAGATAATCGTAGATTTATCGGTGGTGACAGTGTTTCCTAGCCTCAGTGCAGTGGGCAGCTGGTGCGCTTATTCTTCATGGACTTCTCCATGGACCTTTTTGAATTAGTGCTGCAGGACGCACATTTCTGTTTGAAAAAGCTAGCCTTTGCTTTCTTAACTGACTGAGAATATTGGTTCCTGACTTCCCTGAAGAGTTGCATATCGCGGGGGCTATTCGATGCTAATGCAGAACGCCACGGGATGTTTTTGAGTTGGTCAAGGGCAGTCAAATCTGGGGTGAACCAAGGGCTATATCTGTTCTTAGTTCTACATTTTATAAATGGGGCATGCTTATTTAAGATGGAGAGGAAAGCACTTTTGAAGAGAAACCAGGCATCCTCTACTGACGGGATGAGGTCAATATCCTTCCAGGATACCCGGGCCAGGCCGATTAGATGCTCGCTGAAGTGTTTTAGGGAGCGTTTGACAGTGATGAGGGGTGGTCATTTGACCGCGGACCCATTACGCACACAGGCAATGAGGCAGTGATCGCTGAGATCCTGGTTGAAGACAGCAGAGGTGTATTTAGAGGGCATGTTGGTCAGGAACTAATGGGGATCCATAATAAATACATTCACTATGTGCTTGGATCTGTATCTGAATTAAATAGTATGTGATCACACATATGCTACAGTATCAGCTATGACTAGCAATTCTCTTCTCCCTATTGGGGGGTTGTTATTGTGATAGAATCAGGGCAGCTGACACTTCTGTCGTGTCTTTAGCTATGCCGGATTAAGTGATATGACATGCTTTTCTATAAAATCATTTCTCCGTAATTAATATCACCTGATTGAGCTAATCATGTAAATGTAATTAACTAGAGAGTAGGGGCACCACAAAATAATATTTATAGAGCTGTTATCTTCCGAATAAACTCTTAATGAGTCTGTCAGATTAGAAACTTATTTTGGATAAATAGAGTGCCCAATTTCAACTTCCTGCTACTCATGCCAAGAATATAAGATATGCATATTATTATATATATTATTAGTAGATTTGGATAGAAAACACTCTGAAGATTCTAAAACTGTTTGAATCATGTATGTGAGTACAACAGAACTTATGTAGCAGGCAAAACCCAGAGGACTAACAATTCAGATTTTTTATTTATTTGACTGTTCAGTGTGTCTCATTGGGAAACGATATTTCTTAGGCACTTGTTTGCAGTTCCTACCGCTTCCACTGGATGTCACCCGTCTTTGGAATTTGGTTGAGGTTATTACTTTGTGCAATGAAGAAGTACGGAAGTCAGCTAAGAACAAATTCTTATTTTCAATGACGGCGTAGGAACAGTGGGTTAATAACTGCCTGTTCAGGGGCAGAACGACAGATTGTACCTTGTCAGCTCGGGGGTTTGAACTTGCAACCTTCCGGTTACTAGTCCAACGCTCTAACCACTAGGCTACCCTGCCGCCAACCAATCAGAAGGCGAGTGGCGGAGACCAGGCGGCAACAAGTCTGGAGGCTACACTGGGGATAGGAGATCTGAACAAGGCACCAAGGGCGTCAGTGAAATGACCAACTAGGAAAATGATCTTGCAAAACATTTTTAACAAATTGGGGAAATGTTTGTCAGAGCGAAAGGTCAGATGCCAGAAAAATATTTATAATACTTTTTACACTTCAAATTGACCACACGCAACAACAAAAAAGACTATTAGAAAATAATAATTTCATACCTTGATTATGTTGAGACATGATCACGTCTATTTTTTTGTTAATTTGAGGGAATACTTGGGAACAGGTTTCCTAAATTAAACTTCTAAATTCCTGATAACAAAACAAAATCACTCGCAGGCCGCCTGTTGCAGACCCCTACTATACAGTATATAGTGTGACAAGAGGTAAAGAAACAAAGTGACCCGAGATCTTCTTGTAGTGGCCCATAAAGAAGCATGAGGGCCCTGGTGGTGGAGCATGCGGGAAAAAAATATGAAATATGAAATTGGCCACATCTGGAATGAGGCACCTCTCTCTCGGGGCCACCCCTGCTCTGTGTGACCTTGTCAGTCTCTGGCTCCACAAGGGGTTTTTCAGGGTCCCATTATCCCCCTCTCCTCTCTCCCAGATACCACACAGCTTGCAAAGCACTGTTGCAGTTAAGTTACAATACCTCCCAAACCCCACCACCAGCTACAGCCCCAACTCCTCTCACACACAACCCAACCCATTTTCTCTCTCTCTCTCACACACACACACACACACACACACACACACACACACACACACACACACACACACACACACACACACACACACACACACACACACACACACACACACACGCACATCCAACCCCTTTCTCAAACACATGCCCCACCACCAGCCCTTTTATACAAATATGTCTAACTGAGACCAAGCCAGTGGAGACCAGTGGGGTAAAGAACTTTAGTAAAAACACTTAAGTCGTTTTTGGGGGTATCTGTACTTTACTATTTTGACAACTTTTACTTCACCACATTCCTAAAGAAAAGTATGTACTTTTTTACTCCAGAAATTTTCACTGACACCCAAAAGTACTTGTTACATTTTGACAGGAAAATGGTCCAATTCAAACACTTATCAAGAGAACATCCCGGGTCATCCCTACAGCTTCTAATCTGACAGACTCACTAAACAGAGAACATCCCTGGTCATCCCTACAGCTTCTAATCTGACACTCACTAAACAGAGAACATCCCTGGTCATCTCTACAGTTTCTAATCTGACACTCACTAAACAGAGAACATCCCTGGTCATCTCTACAGTTTCTAATCTGACAGACTCACTAAACAGAGAACATCCCTGGTCATCCCTACAGCTTCTAATCTGACACTCACTAAACAGAGAACATCCCTGGTCATTCCTACAGCTTCTAAACAGAGAACATCCCTGGTCATCTCTACAGCTTCTAATCTGACAGACTCACTAAACAGAGAACATCCCTGGTCATCCCTACAGCTTCGAATCTGACACTCACTAAACAGAGAACATCCCTGGTCATCCCAACAGCTTCTAAACAGAGAACATCCCTGGTCATCTCTACAGCTTCTAATCTGACAGACTCAAAAAACAGAGAACATCCCTGGTCATCCATACTGCCTCTGATCTGACAGACTCACTAAACAGAGAACATCCCAGGTCATCCCTACAGTTTCTAATCTGACAGACTCAAAAAACAGAGAACATCCCTGGTCATCCATACTGCCTCTGATCTGACAGACTCACTAAACAGAGAACATCCCTGGTCATCCCTACTGCCTCTGATCTGACAGACTCACTAAACAGAGAACATCCCTGGTCATCCCTACTGCCTCTGATCTGACAGACTTATTAACACATGCTGCATTTGTAAATGATGTCTGAGTGTTGGAGCCCCTGGCAAAATATAAATAAAATACAAGAACATGGTGCAGTCCGGTTTACGTAATATAAAAAATGTGAAATGATTTATACTTTTACTTTTGATACTTAAGTTGAAGTCTGAAGTTTACATACACTTAGGTTGGAGTCATTAAAACTTGTTTTTCAACCACTCCACAAATTCCTATAGTTTTGGCAAGTCGGTTAGGACATCTACTTTGTGCATTACACAAGTAATTTTTTCAACAATTGTCTACAGACAGATTAATTCACTGTATCACAATTCTAGTGGGTCAGAAGTTTACATACACTAAGTTTACTGTGCCTTTAAACACCTTAGAAAAGTCCAGAAAATGATGTCATGGCTTTAGAAGCTTATGGTAGGCTAATTGACATCATTTGAGTCAATTGGAGTTGCACCTGTGGATGTATTTCAAGGCCTACCTTCAAACTCAGTGCCTCTTTGCTTGACATCATGGGAAAATCAAAAGAAATCAGCCAAGACCTCAGATTTTTTTTTGTAGACCTCCACAAGTCTGGTTCATCCTTGGGAGCAATTTCCAAATGCCTGAAGGTACCAGGTTAATCTGTACAAACAATAGTACGCAAATATAAACACCATGGGACCACGCAGCCGTCATACAGCTCAGGAAGGAGAAGCGTTCTGTCTCCTAGAGATGAACGTACTTTGGTGCGAAAAGTGCAAAACAATCTCAGAACAACATAACCTGAAAGGCCGCTCAGCAAAGAAGAAGCCATTGTTCCAAAACCGCCATAAAAAAAGCCAGATTACGGTTTGGAACTGCACATGGGGACATATGTGGACATACGTTTTGGAGAAATGTCCTCTGGTCTGATGAAACAAAAATAGAACTGTTTGGCCATAATGACCATTATGTTTGGATGAAAAAGGGGGAGGCTTGCAAGCCGAAGAACACCATCCCAACCGTGAAGCACGGGGGTGGCAGCATCATGTTGTGGGAATGCTTTGCTGCAGGAGGGACTGGTGCACTTCACAAAATAGATGGCATCATGAGGAACAGAAATGATGTGGATATATTGAAGCAATATCTCAAGACATCAGTCAGGAAGTTAAAGCTTGGTCCCAAATGGGTCTTCAAAAATGGACAAGGACCCCAAGCATACTTCCAGTTGTGGCAAAATGGCTTAATAAAGCCCCAACTTTTTTCAATTTCCGCCTGAAGACATACCCAAATCTAACAGCCTGTAGCTCAGGCACAGAACCAAGGATATGCATATTCTTGGTACCATTTGAAAGAAAACACTCTGATGTTTGTGTAAATGTGAATTGAATGTAGGAGAATATAACACAATAGATCTGGTTTTGATAATAAAATAAATAAAAACATACTCGGCTATTTACCGATAGACTATGTACATCATATTTAAAATGAACAAGATAAAACAAACATTCAGATAGGATGATGGGGACAATTTCAGTGAAAAACATAAGAGGGCAACAGTACTTGCGCAAAGTTTCAGAATGATAACTTCCAAAATGAGTGTGCTACATGACATTTATCATGAAGTCACCCAGGTGTCCCACACAAGTAGCCCAAATGTACCCAAGTGGCCAAAATGGTGAAGGTATACATTTTGAAACAAATAACTATATACAAAATACCAAAATGGTATTCTAACACACCCCCCCCCCCAAAAAAAATTGAGAAAAAAATATGGGGAAAAAAATATATACATTTACAAAATAACATGGGTAACTATATACACCCTTTTAATACTTGGAAGACCCTCAGTCCTCTATCAAATCAAATTTATTTATATAGCCCTTCGTACATCAGCTAACATCTCAAAGTGCTGTACAGAAACCCAGCCTAAAACCCCAAACAGCAGGCAATGCAGGTGTAGAAGCACAGTGGCTAGGAAAGGCCAAAACCTAGGAAGAAACCTAGAGAGGAACCAGGCTATGAGGGGTGGCCAGTCCTCTTCTGGCAGTGCCGGGTGGAGATTATAACAGAACATGGACGAGATTTTCAAACGTTCATAGATGACCAGCAGGGTCAAATAATAATAATCACAGTAGTTGTAGAGGATGCAACAGGACAGCACCTCAAGAGTAAATATGAACAGTTTAGGGTTCCATAGCCGCAGGCAGAACAGTTGAAAGTGGAACAGCAGCAAGGCCAGGTGGACTGGGGACAGCAATGAGTCATCATGCCAGGAGGTGCATGGTCCTAGGGCTCAGGTCCTCCGAGAGAGAGAAAGAGAGAATTAGAGAGAGCATACTTAAATTCACACAGGACACCGGATAAGACAGAAGAAGTACTCCAGATATAACAAACTGACCCTAGCCCCCCGACACATAAACTACTGCAGCATAAATACTGGAGGCTGAGACAGGAGGGGTCAGGAGACACTGTGGCCCCATCCGATGAGACCCCCGGACAGGGCCAAACAGGCAGGATATAACCCCACCCACTTTGCCAAAGCTCTACACAATATTGTGCTGCTGATGCCAGGTGCCATAGCAGTCTATTTCTGCTGTAAAGCAGAGGGTCACCAAGCATGTGGTGCAGGTGGTGGGGGACTTAATTTAGCAAAGAACACAGCGACGCCTCCACGCTGTGCCCTTTTGGCCCTGAGGCACATCCATGCCTGCAGAAATAAATTTGGGCAGATGAACACCACTTGTGGCAGGAGCTGGATGAACCAGCTTCAGTGGGGGATGGACACCTTGGCCCTGGGGGCTGCCATTCGGAGTCAGTGTCACTGTGAAAGAAAATGTTCAGTTAGAATAGTTTCACATATGAGCCCTGTATCAACAGGTATAATAAACAGATATATATAGAGTACAGGGAACATAAGGTTGAATATATTATGACAGACCAGCTAGATCTATTGTCTTTATTATATTACAACAGACCAGCTGTATCTACTGTCTCCATTTCACTTTGGCCATTGTTGTGGGCCTGCCCTCCCCTCAACAGCCTCAAATAGGCTATTTCATGTGGGTTGGGGTGGGGCGGCAGACACACGCATCTTACATTTCATGACATTACATGTTTATAAAGTCGGGCAAAAAAGTATTTAGTCAGCCACCAATTGTGCAAGTTCTCCCACTTAAAAAGATGAGAGAGGCCTGTAATTTTCATCATAGGTACACTTCAACAATGACAGACAAAATGAGAAAAAAAACCCAGAAAATCACATTGTAGGATTTTTTATGAATTTATTTGCAAATGATGGTGGAAAATAAGTATTTGGTCAATAACAAAAGTTTATCTCAATACTTTGTTATATAATTGCTCCCACAGTTGATTTCTTCAAACCAAGCTGCTTACCTATTGCAGATGCACTCTTCCCAGCCTGGTGCAGGTCTACAATTTTGTTTCTGGTGTCCTTTGACAGCTCTTTGGTCTTGGCCATAGTGGAATTTGGAGTGTGACTGTTGGTGGTGGACAGGTGTCTTTTATACTGATAACAATTTCAAACAGGTGCCATTAATACAGGTAACGAGTGGAGGACAGAGGAGCCTCTTAAAGAAGAAGTTACAGGTCTGTGAGAGCCAGAAATCTTGCTTGTTTGTAAGTGACCAAATACTTTTTTTCAACCATAATTTGCAAATAAATTCATAAAAAATCCTACAATGTGATTTCCTGGATTTTTTTTCTCATTTTGTCTGTCATAGTTGAAGTGTACCTATGATGGAAATTACAGGCCTCCTCATCTTTTTAAGTGGGAGAACTTGCACAATTGGTGGCTGACTAAATACTTTTTTGCCCCATTGTATATTGCTTCTAAAATAAAATAAAAATCACATAATATTTTATATTATTAATTTCAAACAAGGGCATTAGCATGAGACGAACTTACCAGTCCAAAACGATGTCCTCTCCCATTCAAAAAATATTCCTCCACTTGGGAATCGCTAAATGAATTCTAAAACTGTGTGTAAATCTGTATGTCTAGACTTAGATTTAGCTTTCCCTGACTTAGTCGCCATAATGATTGATATATAAACAGCTGAATATGCGAAACAACGCTGTGCGTAATATGTGTTGCTCCTTCCGGTATGAAACTTCAATAGAGAATGACTCACTTTACACCGGAGCTTACTACATGGGTTGGTCTTGCAACACATAAACATAACCTATTGCAGTTTACCTCAGCTCATTGGCTCTCTACCCAGCTAGATTTCAAGACGATCAGTGGTCATTGGGTTAAAAGACAGTCAATCAACGAAACAGCGGGCAAATCATTGGTGCACAATGATGTCATGACTTGTTGTCTTCAAATCAGTTTCTTTCAGTCAATACGTCCCGCGAAATGGCCCATCAGGTTTGATTGTGTTACAAACAAACCAGTTGATTGCAGTGAAACCAAACATGACTGGAAAAGTCATGTTCTGTGTGGGTTATTTACCTGGAATGTGTCGTCAAATGGAATGAGATGGAATTCACGACACAAGCGGTTCACAAAATGTTTTGTGTTAGGCTATAAAAACAGATTTTATCAAACAAAAGATGATTCATTGTGTAACAATGAGCATTGGAATTGCAAACAGACGAAGATCGTCAATGGTAAACAATTTATTTTAATGCAGTTTGTGATTATGTTACGCCTGTGCTGGTTGAAATAGTTGTTTTTAATGGGGCTCGGATACTCAGATAATCACATCCTATTCTTTCGCAGTAAATCATTTTTTTAATCTGACAACGCAGTTCGATTAGCAAGATTCTAGGTCTTCGATACATGTGAGACAATTGTATTTTCATGAATGTTTAATATGACTATTTATGTAGCGATCACCATATGTTGTGGAATTTCAGCCCGCTACCGGGTTCCGTGCTCAGAGAGGTTAAGGAATGGCTTAAGGACAACAAAGTCAAGGTATTAGAGTGGCCATCACAAAGCACTGACCCTCAACCTATAGAAAATGTGTGGGCAGAAGTGAAAAACTGTGTGTGAGCAAGGAGGCCTACAAACCTGACTCAGTCACATCAGCTCTGTCAGGAGGAATGGGCCAAAACTCACCCAACTCATTGTGGGAAGCTTGTAGAAGGCTACCCGACACATTTGACCGAAGTTAAACAATTTAAAGGCAATGCTACCAAATACTAATTGAGTGTATGTAAACTTCTGACCCACTGGGAATGTGATGAAAGAAATAAAAGCTGAAATAAATCATTCTCTTTACTATTATTCTGGCATTTCACATTCTTAAAATAAAGTGGTG
Organism: Oncorhynchus mykiss; assembly: GCF_013265735.2. Taxonomy (NCBI): domain Eukaryota; kingdom Metazoa; phylum Chordata; class Actinopteri; order Salmoniformes; family Salmonidae; genus Oncorhynchus; species Oncorhynchus mykiss. Next base: position 13,970,264 of record NC_048570.1, read on the forward strand.
ATCTTAACTGATCTAAGACAGGGAATTTTTACTAGGATTAAATGTCAGGAATTGTGAAAAACTGAGTTTAAATGTATTTGGCTAAGGTGTATGTAAACTTCCGACTTCAACTGTACATTCACCTTCGATACTTGAGTAAATTTAAAACCAAATACTTATAGACTTGTACTTAAGTAGGATTTTACTGGGTGACTTTCACTTGAGTAATTTTCTACTAAGGTATCTGTGCTTTTCCTCAAGTGTGACTCTTGGGTACTTTTCCCCATCACTGGGGGAGATTTATCTACATGATTGTCCCAAGTAGATATTCACTCACGCAAACAAAAGCACCAGCACTCACAAACCAAACTTACTGTGTAATAGAGAGCAGGTGTATTTGTTCAACATATTTTATTACAACTCTCTCTCTCTCTCTCTCTCAGCACCTCTGCATATGCACGCACAACACATGTCAGCGATATGCACAACAAACTCGACGCAAAGCAAAGGCTCTCTCACATCTCAATTATTTATATGTCTCCTGGATGATTCCATTCAGTAAATGTGCTTCATTTAGCTTCCTTTCATTTTGTTAGCTACAGTAGAGGCTGGTTGACACCAGAGAAGATAGCCCACATCCCTGGAGGCCCTCTCTACCCTCTCACACCGTCTGATAGTCTCGGTTTTTAATAGTATGGATGAAGTGATGAAACTAATGCTGTTTCTTCATGGTGTGGGCAAGCTATTGCAAGTCACAGGCATATTTGAGGAACACCAACCATGTGGACCATTGAACCACACTATTGTAACATCCATTCATTTGAACATACGCAGATTGTGTTTGTGTTAAATCTACAACAAAAGAAGTCTTTGTAAAATAAAAATAAAAATGTTTTAAAGTCACTGTATATCTAATATTGACATACAAAGCCCCAATTGGCTGATAGGATGGTCTAGAGATGAACAGTCATTGGTCTATTATAATCAGATCACAATGTGACATCATGACGTGGTCCAAAAGTTCCATTCCACCTGAACAGGCTCAAATGTCAAGGATATTTGTCATACAGCTCTTACACAAAAAGGGCATAATCATCATTTTCTAAATTTCAGAGTGTTATTTCAACCTCATAGTGTGGAGGTGTTACAGATTTTCAGCAAATTATTTTCAGTATGGCAAAAGGCTTTCAGTGTAAACTTAAACCAGAAGGAGCAATATATTTGTTAACCAAGATCATCTTTGAGAACTAACAATCACCAAATTAAAAACATCATAATTGTTGTAATTTTGGATAGAGCAGATATTTCCATATATGTTTGTTAGCTGCATGTGTGGCATAACTCTACCAGTCCTATTTATGATATCATTCACAAAGATTATACCGTTTTTTTGTGTTTTTTTAATGTTTTATTTTTATTAATCAGTATATTTAAGTTTAATCTTAATAATTGTAATAATATTTGTTCTGTCTTTTCTGGTGGATTAAACTGAAATTTCAACCAGCTTTCTACTGCTTGTTTAAAAATAGCGATATTTTGGAGATGATTTCATTATCAAATAACCGAAAGTAAGTTATTGAGTCATTCTTACTAATATGCTAGAGAACCACAATAGTAGATTTTTGTAGATAGAATATGCTTGTGTAAAAGGGGTAAATTGGTCATCAATATTCAGTCTTCTTTTGAACATTGTAGCTGAAAAAAAATAGGTGCCTGTACAGAATATTGTACCGGAGGTCCACATGCATACAGTACACAGCAGTAAGGCCATAGTATAAAGAGCAAAGACACACTGAGGTACAGGGCTTGTGAGAAATACACCATTAGCATTGTGAGTTATATATTCTATATTGTCCTCTCCTCACCATACACATCCATTTTTAATGAGGGCGAGGGGAGATATAGATCATGGAATGATAGGTGGCCCCCTACCTTCTTGTCCAACTATTTAATGTATAAATCAGAGCCTTGCAGCTGAGAGGGGGAGACGGCCGGGGGAGAGAGAGTGGGGAGGCAAGGGGAAAGAGTGAGGAAGGGAAGAGAGGGGGAGGCAGGGGAGAGAGGGGTTAGGTACAGTTGAAGACGGATGTTTACATACACCTTAGCCAAATACATTTAAACTCAGTTTTTCACAATTCCTGGCATTTAATCCCAGTAAAAAAATCCCTGTTTTAAGCCAGTTAGGATCACCACTTCATTGTAATAATAGTAGAGCGAATTACCAAGCTTTAACTGATGTTGCATCCATATGATGCCATCTATTTTGTGAAGTGCACCAGTCCCTCCTGCAGAAAAGCACCCCCACAACATGATGCTGCCACCCCCATGCTTCACGGTTGGGATGGTGTTCTTCGGCTTGCAATCCTCCCCCTTTTTCCTCCAAACTTAACGGTCATTATGGCCAAACAGTTCTATTTTGGAGGGCATTTCTCCAAAAAGTACGATCTTTGTCCCCATGAGCAGTTGCAAACCGTAGTCTGGCTTTTTTTATGGCGGTTTTGGAGCAGAGGCTATTTCCTTGCTGAGCAGCCTTTCAGGCAGTGTCGATATAGGACTCGTTTTACTGTGGATATAGATACTTTTGTACCTGTTTCCTCCTTTGCTGTTGTTCTGGTATTGATTTGCACTTTTCGCACCAAAGTAAGTTCATCTCTAGGAGACAGAACGCGTCTCCTTCCTGAGCGGTATGAGAGCTGAGTGGTCCCACGGTGTTTATACTTGCGTACTATTGTTTGTACAGATGAACATGGTACCTTCAGGCGTTTGGGGAAAATAATTCTGAGATCTTGGCTGATTTTCCCATGATGTCAAGCAAAGAGGCACTGAGTTTGAAGATAGGCCTTGAAATACATCCACAGTTACACCTCCAATTAACTCAAATGATGTCAATTAGCCTATCAGAAGCCTCTAAAGTTATGACATAATTTTCTGGAATTTTTCAAGCTGTTTAAAGGCATAGTCAACTTAGTGTATGTAAACTTCTGACCCACTGGAATTGTGATACAGTGAATTATAAATTAAATAATCTGTCTGTAAACAATTGTTGGAAAAATAACTTGTGTCATGCACAAAGTAGATGTCGTCACCAACTTTCCAAAACTATAGTTTGTTAACAAGAAATTTGTGAAGTGGTTGAAAAATGAGTTTTAATGACTCCAACTTAAGTGTATGTAAACTTCCGACTTCAACTGTATGTTAGGGCTAGGGGCAGAAATGTTAAGGCTTAGGGCAACTGTGTTAGGGCTAGGGGCAGATATGTTAAGGCTAGGGGAAGGTATCTTAGTACTAGTTATGTTAGGGCTGGGTATGTTAGGACTAGGTATGTTAGGACTAGGAATCTTAGGACCAGGTATGTTAAGGGCTAGGGACAGTTATGTTAGGGCTAGGGGCAGGTATGTTAGGGCTAGGTATGTTAGGGCTAGGTATGTTAGGGCTAGGGGCAGGTATGTTAGGGTTAGGGGCAGTATGTTAGGGCTAGGTATGTTAGGGCTAGGGGCAGTATGTTAGGGCTAGGGGCAGTATGTTATGGCTAGGGGCAGGTATGTTAGGGCTAGGTATATTAGGGCTAGGGGCAGTATGTTAGGGCTAAGGGCAGGTATGTTAGGGCTAGGGGCAGGTATGTTAGGGCTAGGGGCAGGTATGTTAGGGCTAGGGGCAGGTATGTTAGGGCTAGGGGCAGGTATGTTAGGGCTAGGGGCAGGTATGTTAGGGCTAGGGGCAGGTATGTTAGGGCTAAGGGCAGTATGTTAGGGCTAAGGGCAGTATGTTAGGGCTAAGGGAAGTATGTCAGGGCTAGGTATGTTAGGGCTAGGGGCAGTATGTTAGGGCTAGGTATGTTAGGGATAGGTATGTTAGGGCTAGAGGCAGGTATGTTAGAGCTAGGTATGTAATGGCTAGGTATGTTAGGGCTAGGGGCATGTATGTTAGGACTAGAGGCAAGTATGTAAGGGCTAGGGGCAGAATGTTAGGGCTAGGTATGTTAGAGCTAGGGGCAGGTATGTTAGGGCTAGGGGCAGGTATGTTAGGGCTAGGTATGTTAGGGATAGGTATGTTAGGGCTAGAGGCAGGTATGTTAGAGCTAGGTATGTATGTATGTTAGGGCTAGGGGCATGTATGTTAGGACTAGAGGCAAGTATGTAAGGGCTAGGGGCAGAATGTTAGGGCTAAGTGTGTTAGAGCTAGGGGCAGGTATGTTAGGGCTAGGGGCAGGTATGTTAGGGCTAGAGGCAGTATGTTAGGGCTAGAGGCAGTATGTTAGGGCTAGGAGCAGGTTTGTTAGGGCTAGGTATGTTAGGGCTAGGTATGTTAGGGCTAGAGGCAGGTATGTTAGGGCTAGGTATGTTAGGGCTAGGGGCAGGTATGTTAGGGCTAGGGGCAGGTATGTTAGGGCTAGAGGCAGGTATGTTAGGGCTAGAGGCAGTATGTTAGGGCTAGGGGCAGTATGTTAGGGCTAGGTATGTTAGGGCTATGTATGTTAGGGCTAAGGGCATGTATGTTAGGGCTAGGGGCAGGTATGTTATGAATATGTATGTTAGGGCTAGAGGCAGTATGTTAGGGCTAGGTATGTTATGGCTAGAATAATTATGTTAGGGCTAGGGGCAGGTATATTAGGGCTAGGGGCAAGTATGTTAAGGCTAGGGGCAGTGTGTTAGGGCTAGGTATGTTAGGGCTAGGGGCAGTATGTTAGGGCTTGGGGGAAGGTATGTTAGGGCTAGGGGCAGTATGTTAGGGCTAGGTATGTTAGGGATAGGTATGTTAGGGCTAGAGGCAGGTATGTTAGAGCTAGGTATGTAATGGCTAGGTACGTTAGGGCTAGGGGCATGTATGTTAGGGCTAGAGGCAAGTATGTAAGGGCCAGGGGCAGAATGTTAGGGCTAGGTATGTTAGAGCTAGGGGCAGGTATGTTAGGGCTAGGGGCAGGTATGTTAGGGCTAGGTATGTTAGGGCTAGAGGCAGGTATGTTAGAGCTAGGTATGTATGTATGTTAGGGCTAGGGGCATGTATGTTAGGACTAGAGGCAAGTATGTAAGGGCTAGGGGCAGAATGTTAGGGCTAAGTGTGTTAGAGCTAGGGGCAGGTATGTTAGGGCTAGGGGCAGGTATGTTAGGGCTAGAGGCAGTATGTTAGGGCTAGAGGCAGTATGTTAGGGCTAGGAGCAGGTTTGTTAGGGCTAGGTATGTTAGGGCTAGGTATGTTAGGGCTAGAGGCAGGTATGTTAGGGCTAGGTATGTTAGGGCTAGGGGCAGGTATGTTAGGGCTAGGGGCAGGTATGTTAGGGCTAGAGGCAGGTATGTTAGGGCTAGAGGCAGTATGTTAGGGCTAGGGGCAGTATGTTAGGGCTAGGTATGTTAGGGCTATGTATGTTAGGGCTAAGGGCATGTATGTTAGGGCTAGGGGCAGGTATGTTATGAATATGTATGTTAGGGCTAGAGGCAGTATGTTAGGGCTAGGTATGTTATGGCTAGAATAATTATGTTAGGGCTAGGGGCAGGTATATTAGGGCTAGGGGCAAGTATGTTAAGGCTAGGGGCAGTGTGTTAGGGCTAGGTATGTTAGGGCTAGGGGCAGTATGTTAGGGCTAGGGGCAGTATGTTAGGGCTAGGTATGTTAGGGATAGGTATGTTAGGGCTAGAGGCAGGTATGTTAGAGCTAGGTATGTAATGGCTAGGTACGTTAGGGCTAGGGGCATGTATGTTAGGGCTAGAGGCAAGTATGTAAGGGCCAGGGGCAGAATGTTAGGGCTAGGTATGTTAGAGCTAGGGGCAGGTATGTTAGGGCTAGGGGCAGGTATGTTAGGGCTAGGTATGTTAGGGCTAGAGGCAGGTATGTTAGAGCTAGGTATGTATGTATGTTAGGGCTAGGGGCATGTATGTTAGGACTAGAGGCAAGTATGTAAGGGCTAGGGGCAGAATGTTAGGGCTAAGTGTGTTAGAGCTAGGGGCAGGTATGTTAGGGCTAGGGGCAGGTATGTTAGGGCTAGAGGCAGTATGTTAGGGCTAGAGGCAGTATGTTAGGGCTAGGAGCAGGTTTGTTAGGGCTAGGTATGTTAGGGCTAGGTATGTTAGGGCTAGAGGCAGGTATGTTAGGGCTAGGTATGTTAGGGCTAGGGGCAGGTATGTTAGGGCTAGGGGCAGGTATGTTAGGGCTAGAGGCAGGTATGTTAGGGCTAGAGGCAGTATGTTAGGGCTAGGGGCAGTATGTTAGGGCTAGGTATGTTAGGGCTATGTATGTTAGGGCTAAGGGCATGTATGTTAGGGCTAGGGGCAGGTATGTTATGAATATGTATGTTAGGGCTAGAGGCAGTATGTTAGGGCTAGGTATGTTATGGCTAGGTACGTTAGGGCTAGGGGCATGTATGTTAGGGCTAGAGGCAAGTATGTAAGGGCCAGGGGCAGAATGTTAGGGCTAGGTATGTTAGAGCTAGGGGCAGGTATGTTAGGGCTAGAGGCAGTATGTTAGGGCTAGAGGCAGTATGTTAGGGCTAGGGGCAGTATGTTAGGGCTAGGGGCAGTATGTTAGGGCTAGGTATGTTAGGGATAGGTATGTTAGGGCTAAAGGCAGGTATGTTAGAGCTAGGTATGTAATGGCTAGGTACGTTAGGGCTAGGGGCATGTATGTTAGGGCTAGAGGCAAGTATGTAAGGGCTAGGGGCAGAATGTTAGGGCTAGGTATGTTAGGGCTAGGGGCAGGTATGTTAGGGCTAGAGGCAGTATGTTAGGGCTAGAGGCAGTATGTTAGGGCTAGAGGCAGTATGTTAGGGCTAGGGGCAGTATGTTAGGGCTAGGGGCAGTATGTTAGGGCTAGGTATGTTAGGGATAGGTATGTTAGGGCTAAAGGCAGGTATGTTAGAGCTAGGTATGTAATGGCTAGGTACGTTAGGGCTAGGGGCATGTATGTTAGGGCTAGAGGCAAGTATCTAAGGGCTAGGGGCAGAATGTTAGGGCTAGGTAAGTTAGGGCTAGGGGCAAGTATGTTAGGGCTAGGGGCAGTATGTTAGGGCTAGGTATGTTAGGGCTAGGGGCAGTATGTTAGGGCTAGGGGCAGGTATGTTAGGGCTAGGGTCAGTATGTTAGGGCTAGAGGCAGGTATGTTAGGGCTAGGTATGTTAGGGCTAGGGGCAGTATGTTAGGGCTAGCTATGTTAGGGATAGGTATGTTAGGGCTAGAGGCAGGTATGTTAGAGCTAGGTATGTAATGGCTAGGTACGTTAGGGCTAGGGGCATGTATGTTAGGGCTAGAGGCAAGTATGTAAGGGCTAGGGGCAGAATGCTAGGGCTAGGTATGTTAGAGCTAGGGGCAGGTATGTTAGGGCTAGGGGCAGGTATGTCAGGGCTAGAGGCAGTATGTTAGGGCTAGAGGCAGTATGTTAGGGCTAGGAGCAGGTATGTTAGGGCTAGGTATGTTAGGGCTAGGGGCAGTATGTTAGGGCTAGGGGCAGGTATGTTAGGGCTAGGTATGTTAGGGCTAGAGGCAGGTATGTTAGAGCTAGGTATGTAATGGCTAGGTACGTTAGGGCTAGGGGCATGTATGTTAGGGCTAGAGGCAAGTATGTAAGGGCTAGGGGCAGAATGTTAGGGCTAGGTATGTTAGAGCTAGGGGCAGGTATGTTAGGGCTAGAGGCAGTATGTTAGGGCTAGAGGCAGTATGTTAGGTTTAGGAGCAGTTATGTTAGGGCTAGGTATGTTAGGGCTAGGTATGTTAGGGCTAGAGGCAGGTATGTTAGGGCTAGGTATGTTAGGGCTAGGGGCAGGTATGTTAGGGCTAGGGGCAGGTATGTTAGGGCTAGGGGCAGTATGTTAGGGCTAGGGGCAGTATGTTAGGGCTAGGTATGTTAGGGCTAGGTATGTTAGGGCTAAGGGCATGTATGTTAGGGCTAGGTATGTTAGGGCTAGAGGAATTATGTTAGGGCTAGGGGCAGGTATATTAGGGCTAGGGGCAGGTATGTTAGGGCTAGGGGCAGTATGTTAGGGCTAGGGGCAGTATGTTAGGGCTAGGGGCAGTATGTTAGGGCTAGGGGCAGTATGTTGGGGCTAGGTATGTTAGGGCTAGGGGCAGTATGTTAGGGCTAGGTATGTTAGGGCTAGGTATGTTAGGGCTAAGGGCATGTATGTTAGGGCTAGGTATGTTAGGGCTAGAGGAATTATGTTAGGGCTAGGGGCAGGTATATTAGGGCTAGGGGCAGGTATGTTAGGGCTAGGGGCAGTATGTTAGGGCTAGGGGCAGTATGTTAGGGCTAGGGGCAGTATGTTAGGGCTAGGGGCAGTATGTTGGGGCTAGGTATGTTAGGGCTAGGGGCAGTATGTTAGGGCTAGGTATGTTAGGGCTAGGGGCAGGTATGTTAGGGCTAGGTATGTTAGGGCTAGGGGCAGTATGTTGGGGCTAGGTATGTTAAGGCTAGGGGCAGTATGTTAGGGCTAGGGGCAGTATGTTGGGGCTAGGTTTGTTAGGCCTAGGGGCAGTATGTTAGGGCTAAGGGCAGTATGTTAGGGCTAAGGGAAGTATGTCAGGGCTAGGTATGTTAGGGATAGGTATGTTAGGGCTAGAGGCAGGTATGTTGGGGCTAGGTATGTTAGGGCTAGGGACAGGTATGTTAGGGCTAGGTATGTTAGGGCTACGGGCAGTATGTTGGAGCTAGGTATGTTAGGGCTAGGGGCAGTATGTTAGGGCTAGGGGCAGTATGTTAAGGTTAGGTATGTTAGGGCTAGGGGCAGTATGTTAGGGCTAGGGGCAGTATGTTAAGGTTAGGTATGTTAGGGCTAGGGGCAGGTATGTTAGGGCTAGAGGCAGTATGTTAGGGCTAGAGGCAGTATGTTAGGGCTAGAGGCAGTATGTTAGGGCTAGAGGCAGTATGTTAGGGCTAGGGGCAGGTATGTTAGGGCTAGGGGCAGTATGTTAGGGCTAGGTATGTTAGGGCTAGGGGCAGTATGTTAGGGCTAGATATGTTAGGGCTAGAGGCAGTATGTTAGGGCTAGAGGCAGTATGTTAGGGCTTGGGCAGGTATGTTAGGGCTAGGTGTGTTAGGGCTAGAGGCAGTATGTTAGGGCTTGGGCAGGTATGTTAGGGCTAGAGGCAATATGTTAGGGCTCGGCAAGTATGTTAGGGCTAGGTATGTTAGGGCTAGGGGTTTGAGCAGCCAATGTCATCTCTCTGTAATATAGGCCTGTCTGGGGTGAATAATAAGCTCCCTGTGTCCAGGCCAGGGTATTAATCTTAGTGACCACCACAGGCCCTGGGTGACCTTCAGGGGTTAGGGGTTAAAGTGGAATCCCTTGACCTCTGCCCTGTTATTGAGGCCTGAGAGGGGGGGCTGGTGGTCCTGCCGGGGTTTTTGATTTTGTGTGTGTGTGTGTGTGTGTGTGTGTGTGTGTGTGTGTGTGTGTGTGTGTGTGTGTGTATGCCCATAGAACACTGTAGGTAAGAAAAATGTAGCTTGCTTTCTGCAGTTGTAAGTGTATGTACCAGGTTTCAAGTCATGCTAGCTGTATGGAACATGATAACCATGGTACCATGGTAACCAACACAAATAGGTGTCCTTGTAATGCAGAGTCTTTTCCAGTGTCTTAACACATGGCTTAGTACATGCTTGAGAGCACACATATGGAGCTAGGCAAATATTATGCAATTCCCTTCATCCTCTACAAAGGGGAATACACCTACACACACATGTAGAAGAGTCTTCCTGGTAACAACTAAATAAACCAAGCATGGAGTGGCAGACATTTTCCTATTAACCCCGGACATTCCCAGAGGTTGAACGCAATTAAGCGTTCAAGGCAGTCGTAAAATAACCCACCCCCATTCACACCAACACCCCTAGAACTATTAAAAATATTAAAAAATACCACCTGTTGTCTACTATTTTTACATACCGCTTTCTCATAAATCATAACACTAGGTAATTAATCAAGCTGTCAAAATGGGGACTGGGGGTCACATGGTAGGATCAGGGGTCGTAACCATGCCGACAGAGGTCAGGGTCACACCACATTCCTCATTATCAAGTTGGGATGAGAGAAGACCGGAGCAAACAAAAGCGAAAGCAGATGGAGAGGGACGGATGGAAATAAAAGAGAGAAAAAAATGGACAAAGAAAAGTGAAAGAAGCTGTCAGCTGCCTGCAAATGAAGACAGGGGAGCCGCCCATGAGAGGGGAGGCGGTAAAAGGAGAAAACATTTAGACAAAAAAGGAAGGGTACAAAAAATAACAAGTGAAAACTACAAGATGTTTCTGCCATACAGACACTAAATTGGTTGATGAGAGGGTGGAGAAGCAGAAGGAGGGGGAGAAGGACGAGGAGGAGAAAGAGGGGGAGGAAGTGGTTTGCGAGGCCTTTCTCAGATGAAAATATGGGGAATCAACTGTGGCAGGAATTACTTATCTGCCTGAGAGTGTAAATCACTTCTATGTATGCTGAGAAGAGGTTGAGAGACAATAGGGCCGATGGTGTGCCACGCCACAAACTCCACAACGAAGTCACCATTAGATGTAGCAAAAAGATTACAGACACGTGTCTACAACACAATCCTACACAGATAGAGGAGATAGGACAATGAACCCCTGATTTACCATCTACAGCCCACATCTTCACCATCTACAGCCCACGTCTTCACCATCTACAGCCCACGTCTTCACCATCTACAGCCCACGTCTTCACCATCTACAGCCCACGTCTTCACCATCTACAGCCCACCTCTTCACCATCTACAGCCCACATCTTCACCATCTACAGCCCACCTCTTCACCATCTACAGCCCACGTCTTCACCATCTACAGCCCACGTCTTCACCATCTACAGCCCACGTCTTCACCATCTACAGCCCACCTCTTCACCATCTACAGCCCACATCTTCACCATCTACAGCCCACCTCTTCACCATCTACAGCCCACGTCTTCACCATCTACAGCCCACGTCTTCACCATCTACAGCCCACCTCTTCACCATCTACAGCCCACCTCTTCACCATCTACAGCCCACATCTTCACCATCTACAGCCCACCTCTTCACCATCTACAGCCCACGTCTTCACCATCTACAGCCCACGTCTTCACCATCTACAGCCCACGTCTTCACCATCTACAGCCCACGTCTTCACCATCTACAGCCCACCTCTTCACCATCTACAGCCCACCTCTTCACCATCTACAGCCCACATCTTCACCATCTACAGCCCACCTCTTCACCATCTACAGCCCACGTCTTCACCATCTACAGCCCACGTTTTCACCATCTACAGCCCACGTCTTCACCATCTACAGCCCACGTCTTCACCATCTACAGCCCACGTCTTCACCATCAACAGCCCACGTCTTCACCATCTACAGCCCACGTCTTCACCATCTACAGCCCACGTCTTCACCATCTACAGCCCACGTCTTCACCATCTACAGCCCACGTCTTCACCATCTACAGCCCACCTCTTCACCATCTACAGCCCACCTCTTCACCATCTACAGCCCACGTCTTCACCATCTACAGCCCACGTCTTCACCATCTACAGCCCACGTCTTCACCATCTACAGCCCACGTCTTCACCATATACAGCCCACGTCTTCACCATATACAGCCCACGTCTTCACCATATACAGCCCACGTCTTCACCATCTACAGCCCACGTCTTTAACATATACCACATAAACTCAGCAAAAAAAGAAAAGTACATTTTTCAGGACCCTGTCTTTCAAAGATAATTCATAAAAATACAAATAACTTCATAGATCTTCATTGTAAAGGGTTTAAACACTGTTTCCCATGCTTGTTCAATGAACATGCACCCGTGGAACGATCGTTAAGACACTAACAGCTTACAGACTAGGCAATTAAGGTCACAGTTATTAAAAGTAAGGACACTAAAGAGGCCTTTCTACTGACTCTGAAAAACACCAAAATAAAGATGCCCAGGGTCCCTGCTCATCTGCGTGAACGCGCCTTAGGCATGCTGCAAAGAGGCATGAGGACCGCAGATGTGGCCAGGGAAATAAATGGCAATGTCCGTACTGTGAGATGCCTAAGACAGTGCTACAGGGAGACAGGATGGACAGCTGATCGTCCTCGCAGTGGCAGACCACATGTAACAACACCTGCACAGGATCGGTACATCTGAACATCACACTAGCGGGACAGGTACAGGACAGCAATGACTGCCCGAGTTACACCAGGAAAGCAATGCCTCCATCAGTGCTCAGACTGTCCGCAATAGGCTCAGGGAAGATCAGATGGGCAGGGCCTGGCAGGCTAGTAAAGTGGCAGTAGTGGGCTTGTCTGGCCCTCTCATTAAAGCAAAGGGCCGGGGTGAGGGCGATGGGAGCCTCAGAACAGTTGTCGCCGGCAACAACGTCGCCTATGGGCACAAACCCACCGTCGCTAGACCAGACAGGACTGGAAAAAAGTGCTCTTCACTGATGAGTCACGGTTTTGTCTCACCAGGGGTGATGGTCGGATTTGTGTTTATCGTCGAAGGAATGAGAGTTATGTCATGGTCTGGGGTGGTGTGTCACTGCATCATCGGACTGAGCTTGTTGTCATTGCAGGCAATCTCAACGCTGTGCGTTACAGGGAAGACATCCTCCTCCCATCCTCCTCCCTCATGTGGTACCCTTCCTGCATGCTCATCCTGACATGATCCTCCAGCATGACAAACATTCTTAAGTTAGGATCACATATTCACACCATTCTTAAGTTAGGATCACATATTCACACCATTCTTAAGTTAGGATAACATATTCGCACCATTCTTAAGTTAGGATAACATATTCGCACCATTCTTAAGTTAGGATAACATATTTGCACCATTCTTAAGTTAGGATAACATATTCACACCATTCTTAAGTTAGGATAACATAGTAACATAGTATGTTATCCTAACTTAAGAATGCACAAACATAAGAGGAGAACAAGACAAGCAAGCAAAATGCTCTGTGGGGGAAAGAGCGAGAGAGGGTGAGGGGGAGGGAGAGAGAGGGAGAGGGGGAGGGAGAGAGAGGGAGAGGGGAAGGGAGAGAGAGGGAGAGGGGAAGGGAGAGAGAGGGAGAGGGGGGAGGGAGAGAGAGAGAGAGGGAGAGAGAGAGAGGGAGGGAGAGGGGAAGGGAGAGGGAGAGAGGGGGGAGAGAGAGAGAGGGGGGAGAGAGGGAGAGGGGAAGGGAGAGAGAGGGAGAGGGGGAGGGAGAGAGAGGGAGAGGGGGAGGGAGAGAGAGGGGGGAGAGAGAGAGAAGGGGGAGAGGGGAAAGAAAAACAATCAAAAAAGTGCAAATACCACGGAACTCCTCCCATTAGCGTCGAGCT